>NC_056748.1:617656740-617744240 GCF_019279795.1 Protopterus annectens | reverse complement strand
GAACACTCGACGATCTAATGTTCAACATCTGATGATGTCAGCTAATGAAATATTCAATTTAAAATAGCATATGTATATATATATATATATATATATATATATATATATATATATATATATATATATATATATTTATAGAGAGAGACAGTGAGAGATACATACATACACACACACAGGCACACACATCTGTTCATGCATAGTCAAGTATCAGCTAAAACTGCCTTGTATAAAACTGATTTCTTAATAGTGAAAAAAAATTGCTGCAATAAGCTATTGGCTTCTGTAAAGAGGGAACTTGAGGACTTCTTGTTTTAAGAAAGTAAAAGTAAATCTTTACCATTTGGAATGTTTCTTTTAAGTTAAACACTATATCATAATTTTTTTACTTGGAATTGTATATGGAATCATGGGTTTTCTAATTGTATGATTGCCTGCTAATGGTGATTTGTTCATTGACTGAATCTTGAAACCACTTCTATATAATGTTCTTGGCTTAGATATGTAATGCAAGGAATGTGCTTGGCTAATTTGTTGATTTGAGATCTTAAGGTTGTTTACATGTGATGGTATTCAGGATAAACAGCTTTCCAGTCTTGAAAGATGTTCTCAAAATAGAAGGCAATACAGCAGGTGTGGATCCTGAACCTCATATCCAGAAATGCCTCTGTGCATTTGCAGATGGAATAGACAAGGAAAAATTAATGATGTTCATTATGGAGAGCTCACACTGACACTTGTGGTTGTTATTACTCAGCAATTCCAAAGTAGAAGAGACAGGAAAGTTTACTTTTGAGGGGAAAGGCAACTTTCAAATATCCCCGTTGGCATTTATAAAGCAAACTGCAGGTTGATCCAACAGTGTAGAATAAAAGCTATTTACCTGCTCTGATGTTCATCTGTACACTGGACATGGAAGAGAAGGAGGTGAATTTTGTCACCAAAGGCCTTCTCTGCATTCTTCTGAGCAGGTCTAGGAAGTACATTACAGTAGATTTGACCTGGTTTAGCACTGGAGAAGAGAGCTACATAGAAAAAAACATATACCAACTGGACAACCACAACTGAAGGCACGGCTTTAATAAAAATTATGATAAGAATAGCAGCAAACAAATTCCATGTAAAAATCAGATAAAAAAGGACAAGCGCTTTTGCATATAGCTTCTTCAGATCCTATAAGAAACTAAAAAAAATGAACATTTTTAAACTAACACTTGACCTATCAAAAACAAGAGAAAATTGCACCAAAAAACAATGACATCATTTCCTCATACAATCAATGCAACTTCCTACGTGCCTTAAGCCTCCACCCACTCAAAATGGGTTTGATATTAACCTGACTATTCAACCCTGGATGCTTATAAGCTTGCTCCATCTGCTCCAAATAGTTGTTACATTCACCACCTCTCACATTTTTAAAAACATGTTGTAACACCCTAAAAGAAAAATCATGTACAGGGCATTCAGATTGATGTTTACTGTCACCCACTCTTTTTTACATGTAGACTTCCTAGACGTATCAGTAACTAAAGATACAATAGGGGCATTAACACCACACTGTTTAGAAAGCCATGTTGGCATAACAGCCTTCTATCTAGAGATAGTATGCATCCTGGACATGTGTTTTCAAGTGTAGTGAAAAGCCAATTCACTAGAGTGTCCAGGATTTGTAACAATGAGGGTGACATGCAACGGGAATTTGATACTCTGGAGGCAATGTTTATTGATAGGAGATATAATGGCACTACTGTTAGGGAAATACTTGATAACCTTGAAGTTGATAGGCTGGGTGATTTTCAACCCTCCTTTGTGGAACAGAATGTTACCAAACCTAGTGCCACTCAAGATCGGGCCTTGATAGTCAATGCTCCGATTTTGAGGGTTAGGGATGGTAACATGATCAATAGAAGGAAGACAAAACATCATACTTCATTTATAACTAATTTTACCAACAATAACAATGTTATAAAAAGTATCATGCACGAAACATTGGGCTATCTTAACACTGGACACTGCAATGACTGGCTTAGTAGGGGCCGCACCATATTTCATCTCTCGAAGCAACAACAATCTTAAATGGTTGTTGTGCAATGATATTAAATGCCCTGGACAGTGAAGTCTATTCACTGGGACTTATCCTTGTAGGTCTTGTAGTGTGTGTAGGGTTTTGACTAAACAACAAATATATAAACACCCCACTTTAGCATTTGAATGTATTCCCAGATTCTATGCAGACTGCACTACCCGCTTTATAGTGTACTTAGCAACATGTGATGTATGCCCCTGCTTCTATGTGGGTAAAACCATCCAACAATTGAGGGGCAGGGTATACAAACAAATGTCAGATATAAGGAAGGGTGATATAAACAATGCCCTTGCCAAACATCAGTCTGAATGCCCTGGACATGATTTTTCTTTTAGGGTGTTACAACATGTTTTTAAAAATGTAAGAGGTGGTGACTGTAACAACTATTTGGAGCAGATGGAGCTAAAATGGATTCTTAGGATGCAAGCTTATAAGTATCCAGGGTTGAATAGTCAGGTTAACATCAAACCCATTTTGAGTGGGCGGAGGCTTAAGGCACATAGGAAGTTGCATTGATTCTATGAGGAAATGATGTTATTCTTTTTGGCGCAATTTTCTCTTGTTTTTGATAGGTCAAGTGTTAGTTTAAAAATGTTCATTTTTTTTTAGTTTCTTATAGGATCTGAAGAAGCTGTATGCGAAAGCGCTTGTCCTTTTTTATCTGATTTTTACATGGAATTTGTTTGCTGCTATTCTTATCATCATTTTTATTAAAGCCGTGTCTTCAGTTGTGGTTGTCCAGTTGTTATATGTTTTTTCTGAAGTTTGGCTTTCACCTGGACATTCAGTACGCACTGGTTATTTTCTTGTTTGCAAGAGAGCTACATAGACAAGCATGCACAGTGGCAGTAATCGGTAAGTTCATAGACAGCATTTTAGGCTGATCAGCCACCAAGAAATGTTGATTCCTCCAATATGGTATGTAGGCCTTTCTACCAGCTTATGTAGTTACATTTTTCTTAGAAATTTCCAAGCTCTTAGATTGTTTAACATTAAATGGGATGTCATTCTACAGTTTTGTAATTCTAACAGTAATACACAGAGACCTCATCGCAGAATTTCCCATTTTCATTATAAACCGCATATTGTTATGCTTATGTGTTTGAATGCAGGTATTGATCTCTAAATTGAACATGATTTGTAGAACTAGATCATAACAATTTTTATGGTAAGATTAATTTAGTCCAAATATACCTGTAACAGACACTAAATTATTTTAATGTCTCACATTGTGATCCATATTCTGTGTTCTTCAGCTTTGTCATTTTTTTATAAATTTACTCTGAACTCTGTCCAGCCTTTTCAGCTGTCCTTTTTTATTGGCACAGAAGGAATTATTATGTTCTAGTAGAGGTTTGATATACGTTTTGAATGCTAGCATTAATACACTTTCATCCCTTGGGGATAGCTTTCTTAACAAATAGCCAATAAGTTTAGTATCTCTGAAAACTATGAGATCAGGATGGGATTTAAAAGAAAATTTCAAGTAATCAGCATTCCTAAGTCTTTATATTCCTTGATTTCTTCCAGTTGAGAATGCATCCAATAAACTGTTCAATAATTGTATTTGAAAAATATATAATTTGCACTTATAGGATGATATCCTATGTCTTTTGCCCTGTCGCTAACTAAGTTTAGATATTTATTTAGCTCATCTACATTGGAAGGTTTTTGTACTGTAAATCCAATTTTACCATCATCAGCATACTTTGATATGCAGTGCTTTTTATTCTTGGGCACTACTGATAACATCATATTGAACAAGGCAGAGCCTAACACAGATCCTTGAGGAATGCCAGCCTTTACATCTAGACAATTAGAATGAACACTCTGAATCTTAATTCTCTGTTTTCTATCCAGCAACCAATTTTCAATCCACTTTGTAATGTAACTGTTTATTTTATAATCATTTAAACACTTTATAATAATCAGATTTGATAGGCTATCAAAAGCCTTGGATAAGTCCTAAAAAATTGCACCAGGGGACAAACCCAGATCAAGAGCTTCTATTATATAGTTATAAAAATTAACTAAGTTGCTCAGTGTTGGTTTTCTTTTACTGAAATCATTCTGATCAATATCTAGTGTATCTATACTATTCTCAGAATTAGTCGTAAGGGCCAATAAGCACCTCTCAAAACACTTTCCAATTAGTGAAGTTAAACTAATTTGGCTGTAGTTTTGCAACTGGTCTCTCTTTCTTTTCTTATAAATAGGAGATACACATGATAGTTTACATGATATAGGGTCCTTACTTTTTTCCAACAATTTCTTAAATATTAAAGTTAATCTAGGTGTAAGTATATTCTTCATAGTAAGTAAAAGATTGGCTGAAATCAGGTCTGGGCCCATGGATGGCATATCTTTTAACTTTGAAAAGGCAGGTAGTATGACTGATTCACATATATTTGGACAAGAACCTGTCACTAAACTGTATTGCCAATCACCCATGGTAGTCAAGTCAATGTTAGTGTAAAAAAGATTAAATTCATTAGCTATCCTACTAAAATCTCTAGTGGGTTCATTATCAATTAATATTATGAACCTGTCCCTCCAGTGTGCTCTGTTGATTGTGGTAATGAGGTTGAGGTCTCTGGAGTGTGTGCTGCAGAGGGAATGGGATTTATTTAGATGTGGCATTTCTAATAGAGCTGGGTCAGACATGGCTTTGTACGTCAAGCAGAGATTGCCTCTTAGTAGACGATATGAGACAGAGAAAAGCTGGAGTTTTTTTGAGTCTGTTCATGTAGGACATGCGTTTAAGGCTTAGGATCCTCTTTGTGAGGTACTTTTGTGGCCTCTCTAGCTGTTGCAGGTGTCTAGTAAGGTACATGCCAAATGGGGCATTATACTCTATGATTGGTCTAATAAGGGAAGAGTAGAGAGAAATGATGACCTCTTTCTTCCTGGATGCAAAACACTTGGTAATGAGATGTGCCACATAGAAGGACTTTTTGACCACAGTGGCAATGTGGTGGTCGAAGGAGAGGTTGCTGTCAACCTGTGTCCCCAGATCTCTTATAACGCCTTCAGTGTTCAGTGGTCTCCCATTGTTGTGGTAATTAGTGAGAACTGAGTTTATCCCAAAGGGGATGATAATGCATTTTTTGGCATTAAGCAGGTGTATGAAACATTAATTTGGCTTGACTAAGCTTAATTTTGCTATCATGTTGAGTTTATTAAGTAGTCTTAACCCAGGTAAAACAGAAATAGTACGAGAAGCCTTATCCATTTTAGAAAGCCCCTTTGCTACAGCCCTTAAAGAATCTCCCAAAAATAAAATTTCAGTGTTACCTTCAATTACATTTGTTGTCCCAACATTCCCCTTGCCAGTAATAACTAAAGGAGGTGTATCTACATTGTCTGTTTTAATATGTTTTTTTTAAATCCTTTTAATTGGGTCTACATTAGATCACCGACCGCTTAAAAAAGCGAACGGTGAATAATCGACCCTATGTAAGTGAAAGCTTACAATCTCGAACTGTCAGAATAGCAATTTTTTTTTCCTCGGGAAAAAAATAGCTGTTCCAAAACACATACACACAACAGAAGCACACCAAACAAACAGCAATCCACACACATACACCTAAAATCGTACACCTAATCCTACACTAAACTATACACACACCACTAACTATCCACTTACCCAACCCTAACCCTAAGGCCCATCACTATCGCACACTCACCTCACCCGCTCCCTAACCCTAACTCACCTAACCCACCCTAACCCTCATGTCCACACAATCGCACACATACCCTAACCCGCGCCCTAACCCTAACTCACCTAACCCACCCCAACCCTCACATCCACACAATCGCACACTTACCTGAACCCGACCCGTAACTTTCCACCACAGCACTGAAAATACTGAAGCAACAGAAACGGACAACCAAATTCTTTCCCTAGGAAAACATTCGGGTTCCTGTTGCTTCGATATTTTACGCTTTCGCTGCATAGAGTTCGATATTAGAACATTCGAAGGTTTGAAACCTCGATGTTCTAATATAGACCCTTTTAATTATATTCTTGTCACATAAAAGAGGATTTTCTTCAGTCCAATTTGTCTCCAAGACAGGAGCCATACATTCCTGATCCTGGTCTAGTACTCCCAGACCTTTAATAACGGAGTTTCATTTATTATAGTGTCTTTTGGATATAAGCAAGTCCATGCAGCCTGAAACACTATATCTGTAAACCAGGCATGCTATAAATGCTTCATAAATAGATCCATATGTTAACTTCCAAATTTCAGAACATCTCTTTTTCTGAAGGCTATATATTCCTGTCATGCTTTAAAGTAGCACTAGCTGGCTTCAGCTACCTTACTTCTGTCCAATAAATCACCTGTAGTGAACAGATTACATATTATCTACATCTTGAATATCATAGACAGAATAACTGCTTCACTTTATTACTGTATCATGTGGGATCCTGTCCATCTGTTTCAGCTAATGGAATATAGCAGCAGGCATCTAAAATTGGGGGGGGGGGATTGCAGGAAGCAAATGAATGACTTCTATTTGCCGTCAAACAAATGCAGTCATGTATCTTCATCCAAAGACTGCTTCAGTATGTACCCACTCATAGCCGCTTTACTCTGTGCATCTGTGTGTCTGTGTGTGCGTATGACTCTGTGTGTGCATATATATATATATATATATGTGTGTGTGTGTGTGTGTGTGTGTGTGTGTGTGTGTGTGTGTGTGTGTGTGTGTGTGTGTGTGTGTGTATGTATATGTGTATGTGTGTTTGTGTGTGTATATATGTGTATGTGTGTGTGTGTGTGTGTATATGTGTATGTGTGTGTATGTGTGTGTGTGTGTGTGTGTGTGTGTATATATATATATATATATATATCTATATATATATATATATATATATATATATATATATATGTGTGTGTGTGTGTGTGTGTATGTATATATATATATATATATATATATATATATATATATATGTGTGTGTTTGTGTGTATGTGTGTGTGTGTGTGTGTGTGTGTGTGTATATATATATAATATATATATATATATATTATGTATATAGTATGTATATATATATATATATATATATATATATATATATATATATATATATATAGTATGTATGTATATATACATATATATATATATATATATATATATATATATATATATATATATATATATATAATGTCTGATTGCAATCAGCATGGCCATCCTTAGGTGAAATGGAGCCACTGTAATCCCATGTTCTTCCCCAGTGCCCCCTCACCATTTAACCCTCTCCCTGGCCCTAAAATATCCATATAGATTTCTTCTACCTTGCTTTTTCATTCTTTTCTTTACTTTTTAGACCCCTACCCCCATGCTTTTAACAGACTCTATCAGGCCAAAATTCTACTGTAATAGGTCTGGAGATGTAAGTAAATTAAGTCAGGGGTCTGGGGGCCACTAGGCTCCCGAAAGTCATATAGGATTTTAAATGCTCTGAGGTGCATGTTAGAGCTTTTTTACAACTTTTTGATTTAACAATGGCATGAACATAAAATCATGATTTAGAAAGGAAAACTCAGTCTTACTTTTCTTTCAGGGGGAAATAAGTTTTGTCTAAAACTTAATATTCAAAGCTAACAAAAAACTATGGTTCCCCTAAAACAATACAGTTCTATAAGTAAACCTACCATAGCGGTAGATGTTGAAATGATACCTGATTCACTAAACTTAGCTATATGGGTTATATCCTCCAAAGCTTCAGGGCATCTCATTCATGACCAAACCGCTAGTCAGCTCGAGCTGATCTGACTAAAAAGACAGGTTTGGGCGCCAAGCCCTTCAGACCTTTCATACCAATGAGAGAGGGAGGCTAAGCCCTGAAAGGACAATGCTAGGAACAACATAAAATAAATGCCTATATGCTGACCTAAAAAGCACAACAAAGAATGGGGGGATAACGGGAGGAAGTGGCTACTGCAGCAGTGATCATTCGAATATCTACTGTTCTGGTAAGTTTACACACAGCTGTACTGAATTCATCATCTTGACCCCTGCTGCAGTAGTTTTATCTGTATGGGTAGATTACCCTACATTAATGCATTTGGGAAGGGGAAGTGTACAGGAGCTCATGGAGACTGGTCTTAGCAAAGGCTGATCTAGATCTAGAAAAGGAAACAAGTTTGTGGTGCCTTATAAAAGTATGAATAGAGGACAAAGTTGCTGCTTTTAGAATACTTCTAGAATCCAGCCCTTTCTAAAAAGCCATAAATGGGGCGAAGACCCTGGTAGAGTGGGCTTTGACCCTGCTTGGAATAGTTTTGTTGTGCTGAGAATAACAAAAAGGTATAGCCTGAGACAACCATCTGGAAATAGTCTGTTTTTACACATATCGCCCCTTCTTATTACCTTCACAAGAAATGAACAACTGATCTGAATGATTTAATTCAAGATAGTACCTGAGTTGTCTGTGGACTCCCTTTTTTTAGGTTCAGAAAAGAAAACAGGAGATGGATAGTTTGGCTTAAAGTAAACTCTGATAGCAGTAGCTTTAGCCATAAATTGCAGAGATCAGAGGAATCAATAAAACAGTTTTTCATCTTAAGAACCTCAAGTCAGTCAGATTAGCTGGTTCAAATGGAAAAAGTGTTAGCTTTTCTAACACAAAATTAAAATCACAAGGAGGGACCACTGGTTTTCTTCGAGGCCTCTTAATGCAAAACCAATTTCTAAAGCATTTTGACATGAGAATGCATTGAAAGAGGTAGATCCATGTACAGATATGCTGAAATGACCGATAGATGAACCTTGATAGGGGATTAAGAAAGGCCATAGGATAGCAACTCACACAAATATTGCAAAACCAGAGAAACACTAGTCCTTAATGAGTGCTGGCTATGCTGTTGGCACCAACTAGAAAACCTTTTCCGTTTGCTAATATATGATTTCTAGTAGCAGGCTTTCATGCCTTCATTAGTACCTGTTGCACATCTTTAGTAAATAGGTATCCTATCATCCCTGTGGTTTGTTGAAGTCGATTGGGGTCAGGGTGTATCCAACACCCCTGATCTTGTGTTAGTACAACCATTCTGTGAGGAAGCTTGTGGTAATTCCCCTGGTCATTTCCAAAACAAGGGAAAACAACTGTTGCCATGGCCGGAATGGAGTCACCACAATGATTTTGGGAGAGTCCTGCTGAGTCTTCAGAAGTACTCTGGATATCAATGGAAAAGGGGAAAGCATGCAGGGGCATTCCTGTCCACGGAAAGGAAAAGGCATCTGTCTTCCAATCCTTTTTGCATTGAGTCTTGGAGCAGAATTGTTCTAGCTAATTGTTTAGAGAGGAGGCAAATAAGTCTCCTTGTGGAACTCCTCACAGGTGGATGGAAACTTTGAAGGCACCCTGATCTACTTTCCATTTGTGAATGTTTGCCCTTGTATAGCTCAGCTTTTTGTCACACAGTTTTGCTTTGACAGGATGTAGGAAGCCTGTAGAGTGAGATTGTACTGTAAAGCTATATCCCAAGCTAACATAGCTAGTCTGCAAAGGGTGTAAGACCTGATTCCCTCTTGCTTGTTGATGTACTACATGACTGTGGCACTGTCTATAACAACTGGAAGAGATCCGGGGGGTGGGGGCAAAAATGATTCATAGAGTTGAGTGTCCTGATCAGGGCAAGCATATCTTTTATACTTATGTGCTAGTATCTGTCCTTGGTGTCCTACACGCCTTTCACTTTTATCCCTCCTGAAACTGCTCTGCAAGTGCAAGCAAATTCTGATGTGTCTGTGTTGACTGACCACTTTGGGTTAGAGAGGGAGAATGGGAGACCTGACTTTAGGGAAATGTTCTGCCTCTACCAAGTGATTTTCTTGTCACTAATCCCTGTAATGGAATTTGAAAAGACAAAGGATGTAGGTGCTGCAACCAAAGATACTTCAGATAGGTTCATAGGCTCTTAGGTAAGTGCTAAGCTAGCTGCCCTTATGGGCCATTTATGCCTCAACAATTTCCCTTTTTGTTATTGAAATAACCTATCCTATTTGGTTAGAGATTGGCCTTACCCATCCCATGGTTAATTATATATTAACTGGATCATAACCTAGATAATTTGAGGGGCCCTTTGCATGGGATAAAGCATTTAGGAGCTGCATCTGTCAATTAGTAGTGCAGATTACACTCCTGGGTAAATTTTATGTTTCCCATCCATAAATCCAAGTTGCACTTGAATATTAATAGAGATGTGGATGGCAAGTCTGTTCCAGGGGACCAGTATCATCTGTGAGATATCTGTCCCTCCAAACCATTTTATTAATGTTGCAAAAGAGGTTTAAATCCCTAGAGTAAGTGCTTCTGATGCCATTTGATTTTTTGATGTGTAGTAAATCCATCCGTATTCTGTTAGAGGATGCCTTGTATGCCAGACACAAGTCACCTGTTGGCAGTTTGTAGGATACCAAGCATAGTGACAGAGTTTTGAGTCAAACATGTGGAGTCTTGTCAGAGGGTATTATGAGAATCATAGATGCTGTGTGACCCCAGATGCTGAGGTATTCCCTCACAGTGAACAAAGTCTGAGGAAAAACCTTAGAAATAGTTATCGGTATAGCTCTATTATTTCCTGTGATAGAAAAGCTCTTTGAACTATGATGTTTAGTAGCATACCCCTTGACTGTCCAGATTTTCATAGAACATCTATATTTTTGCCTCATAATTTTGGTCTGCTCCTCATAAAATCTTTGGTTCTCTGGTGAATCACCGAAGATTGAAAGTACCTAAATAATGACATCCATTTCAGTTTCAGACTTCATATTCTTCAGAAAATGCATGCCAACACAAATCCCAATACTCTAGCAACTTTCTAAGTTTATAGGAGCAATATTTACAATGTGCCCCTATTTTTGGGCCCTTGTCCCCCCATTATTTTAGGCTTTGTCCAGATTTTTTTTGCATTAAGAATTTGAAAAGTATGTCTAGCAGACACCCCAGGGGAATCCAGGCTTGTGTAAGAGAGCTCTCTCCCAGGTGAGACATTCCTGGCAATTTGAAAAAGACTCTACAAGGGTAAGCAAGTTGTCTAAATATAGAAAATTGTGGATACCCTGTACCTGCAATGAGCTCTAACTGGAGATAGACACACTGTGAACACTTGGTGCAGTGAATAGTCCAAAGGAAAAGGCATAGAACTGATAATGTGATCCAGACAAACAAAACTTTAAGAAACACCTGAAATCTGGATGAATAGGGATGTGTTGATAAGCATCTTTTAAATCTAATGTTACCAGAAACTTAAGTGAGAAAGAAGAGGTAACAGGTTGTGACGTGACATCATTTTGAACTTGGGTACTAACACTAACGGGATTAGGAAAAAAAGATCCAGAATTTATCTCCAAGCATTTTCTCATCCTCAAATAAATACCTTTCCCAACCTGGAAAGGAGGAACTGGTTCTATCATTTCCTGGGTCAGCATGTTTTGAAGGACAAGGGGAAATAGAGGAGTCTGGTCTGGTGGGTGGGGATTTACTCCCACTACAGTTTGTAACCTTGATGAATGATCTTCAGAAGCCATTTGTATGAAACTGTCGCCAAAGAGGAAAGTGGAGACTCAGACTTTCTGGAATGGAAAATGGATGGCCAGGTTGGGGGAGAGAACAAGGTCCCTTAAATAGTTGTTCTGACTTGTTGGATTGCCCATAATTTTGAGTGATTCCTGAATTCTTTTTGGAACCCCTGATATTTCTTCTTAAATGTCTGCTTACCCGCACTTTGGGGAGACTATTTATTTTGTTTTTTTGCTGAAATTGAAAACATACTTCCATTAATTAAACAATAAATTAATCAAACTCTCACAAATTACACTTAAAGTAAACTTTTCCAACTGAGCTCATTATTGAGACCATTGGGAATCAAAGTTTTATATTTCAAAATAAAAATGCTTTCCTTATACAATAATTTGTGTTTTAAAACATTTTCATCTCCACCATAACATTTTACACTCTCTAAAACAGTGCTCTGCAACAAAGACACATCACCGTCATGGAAAGCATTAGTGGTCAGAGTTGTCTTGCTGTGGTGGTAAAGGCTGTTTGCCTAACGTTTTTGTGGCTGGAAGAAGGACTGACCATGGGACTAGTATTTTTTTTCTTTTTTTCCATGGTCAAGCTAAAAATGGTGCCTCTTTCCTGGGGAAACATGTAGCATAAGCCGGAAAAAACTTTAAAGTCATTAAAGGTCACTTTTTTGTCACAAAAACACAGTAAAAACACTTATACTTTGCCAGCCCTAAAAAGTAAAATAAAACACAATTTCTCTACAGAAAAATAATGGTTATCAACCACTATAAACTACCTTTAAAACTGACAGGAACAAAAGTGTGCTCTTATTTAAAAAATACTCATGACAGTCAGTTAAAACACTAACTCCTAGCTACAAATAATTTTGCTGAACCGGAAAGTACATTAAAACAAAAAAATATTTTATATGTTAAGTTTTTCCCCAAAGGGAACTTATCTGCACAGCAAAAGAATAGCAGAAGATGATGGTTGATCCTCGAAAGCCCAAAGAGGAGTGTTGTCTTCAAAGTCTCTGCAGGGCTTGGCACTCAAACCTGTCTTTTTCATCATCTCAGCTTGAGCTGACTAATGTTTTGGGCAAGTGGAAGATGCCCTGAAGCTTTGGAAGCTGGTTGATTGTTACAGCCTATGCAAGGTATGGCTGTTGCATCATGTGCAGGATATAACCCGTATAGCTAGGGCTACTGCAGCAGTGATTTATATAATGAATATCTGGGAAGACAGATATGAGATATATAAATCTTGCCTTGGAATACATATAGGGAAGACCATCAGTGCCTTAAGGACATGTATATATCAACATAATTATGACATAGGTAAAAAGGAGATGATAAATGCCCTTGCTGCACATATCTTTCACATGAAGGGCACAAGTTTAGTTTTACCATCATTGATAAAGCCATTGTAGGGGAAAGAGGTGGTCCCCTCAATGACTTTCTGGAACTAAAGGAACTGAGATGGCAGCTGAGAGCCAATGCCTCAGAATATCCCGGGCTGAACAGTGCCATATCCATTAGTCCCATTTTAAGATTAAAATCAGAATTTTATATGTAAATTATTTTGATGTTTACATAAATTTGTTTATTAATTCTATTGATAGTATTCTATGATCAATAGAATTTTAATATTAATGTTATATTTGTTTCATTAATTTATGTGTTTTTAGCATATATAATTGTACCTCAATTTAGCAGGAAGTGAGGTCATGTTTGTGGATGTATAAAATGGGGTGGGGTTGGCTGAAACATGGTTGTCTGATGACGTTTTCTAAATTGGAGATGAAAGCCCTAATAAAGGATTTTATTGGGTGTATCCCTTTGGCTTCTTTGCTGTCATGTTTGAAGTTTTAAAACTTAGAAATTCTGTACGGGGATCGGCATACAGCGCGGACCAGGAGATTTCCCTTGTCCTCACTCTAGTGCAATCTCGGAGTTGGTATATTTAAGTTGCGGGGGGTGCAGGGTGGCTTGCCTCCCTGCTATATACAGTTTATTTTTTGTTGTTGGTGTTTTCAGGTCTATTGCACATTTTCGAACATTTAAATGTTCGATCATATGGTCCCGGCCATATGGAATTCGAACATTTGAAAGTTCGATCATGTGAAGTAGACACACACACACACACACACACACACACACAGACATATATATATATATATATATATATATATATATATATATATATATATATATATATATATATATATATATATAATATATAATATATATATATATATATATATATATAAATAAAATATAGGTTGGCAATCCAGAGCCAGCTTGAACCTGACTATAAGCTCGGATCTGGCTTATGAACCAGCAGGTTAAACATCCAAACCACAATTGCAAGGTTTCTACTGCTGACTATTGAACTGTTCATTCAGACCAGACCTGCAGGCTGAGAATGCTTTCTGTTAGGTCCAGTCTGCATAGCTAAGCATTGTGGTTGGCTGGAATACCAGAGAGGGTGATGCTACATGCCACAGTGGTTAAAAGAGAAAAGATTTAAACATGTTTTATGGGAGAGGACTATTGCAAGACATTACAGTTGGACAATTCTTTTTTTTAAAGATTTGCAGCTCATTTTTAGGAGGAGGGTGCATTATCTACTTTACTCCAGAATCCCTGCATGCTTCCACGAAGGAACAGGTGTCTGTTTCAGTGAGACAAAGCATTCAAGAGGGCTTGGAAAGCACTACCAATACAAAGGACAGCATGGGTAGAATTCTTTTGTGTTTCTTTGTTTTACCGAGATTAGCCCTAGTCTCTCCATTGTCCCTGATTTAGCTCAATGGTGTGAATCTCCAAGAGGTGCTTAGTGTATGCTTGAGGACGAGAATATATGTTCAAGAGCAACATGTTGAAATTATTGAGCTATTGTAGTGGTTGTTATTTTTTTCTTTCACTTTCCTCACCCTCTGCTTTTTTTTGGGAAGGGGGTGTGGAGGCACATTGTACATGAAAGTGCAGGGTCATCATATAATCACTGCTAGCAAAAATGTGTTATGAATTGTTGGAGGCAGTGTATGTGTTTACCAGTCACAAAATGAAACCGCAAAATGTTACTGTAGTTTTTACATTTTTCATTCTTTTCTTAGTGAGAAATTAGTACAGAAAGGGGCTATCATTTTGGGAGCATAAATGCATGAGAAGAAAGGACTGTTGTGGTCAATATGGTTTATTGGATGGAAGTCTCCATCAAAGAGCAAAGTTTGCCAGCATTCTATTTTATAGCAACTTCACAGTCAGAGGTGATATACCTTCTCAGAAAGGGTACAGTCCACTAGGACAGCGTATTTATTTTGTACCCAAATATTTAAGATATTAAGAATACTGTTTGTTTTTTGCTATTATTGGGGGCTACCTTATGGGAAATGCAGTATAGTTTCTTACATAAAACTGACAAAATCCAGCATTTCACAAAGCTTTTTTTATTCCATTTAGGAAGTGCATCTAGTTTTTACCTTGGGACTATTTGACAATTTCTTACAAAAGTGTGGTGAAGTTATTGTGCACTAAACCACAATGTAAAAAAAAAATAATTTCTTTCTTCTAGCCAGGGCAACATTCCTGTTCCTGCATACAAAGTGCTATGCTGTGTTTATTATAATTTTTTCCGATTTTCTGTTGTCAGCAGATCTTTAGCATGAGCATGGTGAAGGGGTGGCTGGGTGTAAGCTGTTAGGAAGTGTGGTTAACATACTGTCAGCATTCATTTATTTCAATGAATGCTGGCAATGCCAATGTTTATGTGGCTTTTTTTAATTAAATAATTTGTTCTGAACTTCCAGACATAGTTATTTTTAGCTGAGCTATTGTTCTGATTTTCTGATATGGCTCAGCTCTTATTGGGCTCTAAGAGCCAAGCCTAAACCTTGGCTCAGCTCTGGCTCAGCTTTTCTTCAAAAAGTCTCAGGCTTGCCCAGTTTTGCATAAATACTTACATACATAAAAACACACACACACACACACACACACACACACACACACACACACACACACACACACACACACACACATGCTTAAATGATGTACTTACCTTCCCTTGTGATGCAGGCAGTAGTAGTCATAGTGATTGTAAACAAAAAATATAGATAGAAGGACAGCTAGATGTTTGATATATGTATATTTTATATATATATATATATATATATATATATATATATATATATATATATATATATATATATATATATATATATATATATATATATATATATATATATATGTAGGAGCCCTTCATTTGTTCAAACTTTCAAATATTCGAAACTCTTATGGCCAACACCAAATGAGAGAACATTTGAAAGGCCGACAAATGATATCGGAGATCCCGCTACAGTGTGGGACTGGGAGATTCCCCTTTCCTGCACTGTAGTGTGATCTCAGAGTGAGAATATTTAAGTAGCAGGGAGTGTGGGGAGTGCAGGGGGGCTTGCACCCCTGCATAACTCTGTTTTACTGTGTTTACAGGTAGGTAAATGGTGCTATTTCAGGGTGTCGGTCTTTCGGAATGTCGAGCATATGGTGTTGGCCATATGAAAGTCGGCATTCTGAACGGTCTACATTCTGAAGTACACCCATTATATGTATCTATATATATATATATATATATATATATATATATATATATATATATATATACACACACACACACACACACACACATATATATATATATATATATATATATATATATATATATATATATATATGGGTCTACTACTTTTTAACGAAAACACAGTTTACTGAAACTCAAATCGCAAAATCCAAACTGCCAAAAGTTCACTTAAATGAAACTTTAGCTCAGTACATCGAACCTCATTTCTCTGAAACAAAAAAAAAAACACAAAAGGAACCAAAACACACATTTTTTGCAGGGGGCAAGCTCCCCTGACCCCCCCACGTGAGGGGCTGAAACGCCCACCCCCCCTGCATATTATATATACCAACTCTGAGATCACACTACAGTGGAAAAAGGATAAATTTCCTTATCCCCACTGTACTGCAATCTACACCCACAAGCTCTGACTGCTGTACCAGATACATTCCCAGTAATGGTTTAAACAAATAAAGACAAAAACTGCACTAGTTCTGCATTACCACTCCAGAAGCAGTGATCTGTGTTCGGAGAAGTCAGCTTCAATGTACTGAAGTTTTGTTCAACTGCACTTTCAGCAGTTTGGGTTCCAGGATTTGAGAGTCGGTAAACTGTGTTTTTGTTAAGAAGTAGACCCATATACATGTATATGTATGTTTGTGTATATATATATATATATATATATATATATATATATATATATATATATATATATACCTTGCTCTCATCCTTAAGAGTTCTTCATATTAGCAGAGTGAACGTGATGGCATCTGCAAGCTGGACTTTTTAAAAACAGCATGGTAAGCAAATTAAGATTTTTGTTTTTAATTTTTTGCTTTGGAGTTCTTTGGAATTACACATGTGCATACTTCTGAGGAACTCCAAAGCAAAACAAACAATCAGACAGCAGATTATTATTTTTAATTAAAACTAATAGTCAGTTTTCTAAATTTAGCACACCTTTCTTTTCAATTGGAGTGTTGCAGCCTTGCAGCCTGTACCACAAGCAGCCCCTTTGCAGATCCGATCTGGCAACTGTCTTACTCTTGCAAGCAATCAAACCTTGAGTTCATTCTTTGCTCCCATATGCTGCTATTCCCTATCCTGTCTCAGATCTCATTTGCTGCTCAGCAATTTCAGAATATGATTCTGGCACTTCAGATACATGACTAATTTTGTCAGCCTTCAGTGAGTCACTTTTAGCTTATCCTAATGAAACTTGTTCATACTAAAAGGAATAGAAAGGCTGAAGAGTTGAGCACTTCACTTGCATTGAAAAGTCCTTGCTCAGACCCTCCACAACAACCTTTTGTACCGATTTAGGTATGTGCAAGTTCTCTGGTGCTGGAACCTTTCAGCACAGAGGCCAAAGTTGTCACTGACAAGTATACAGAGAAAATTTCTAGATCCGCTCATCAGAGAATGAGTTCTCCATATTCCTCACCTCCCATACTCCCTCCTTCACTGTCATCTGTTAGGTCTACTAGGTCCTTCTGTTGTACCTTTGAAGTGGATTGGAAGAGGATGCTGTGGGCATTTATGAAGGCATAGTTTGAAATGGGTGTTATCTCATTCCTTCAGGGCAAACGGGGTTGGCCATTGTCCCACTCCTCACACACACTTTATTGTTCAGATGTCAGCACCAGTGGTCTTGAAATAGTTATTTTGTCTTGTCTGGAGCCTATCAGGTCAGCTCTGATTAGCATGGGCACCCTGGCACTGATCTTAGCTTACCCAATTCATTCAACTCTGAGACCTCTGGAATTGATTGAGTCTCAGCTCTGGGCCCTCAGTGCTAGATCTTAATCACTATTGTTATTTCCAGTGTGCTTAGTGTTTGCTGTTTCAGCTCCAATCTCAATGTCAGAATGATCCAAGCTGACAGGGTTCATGTCCCCATTACCAATGTTGTTGATGTCCAGTTTGTTGGGGACCAATATGGAACTGGTTCATAGGTCTCTAGTGCCTATGGACACAGAGTTGCCTTTTAATATTATCAACAATATGTTTGCATCCACATCAAGGAAAGCTATAGATGCTTCCTCCATCCTTTGGCAACCTTCATTCTGTTCCTCAGTCTTATCAACCTTACCTGGGGCAAAGCAGAACTGAAGAGGCCTATGCAGAGTCCTCTGGGGCTTTTGACGATATCCAACCATATCCACCCAGAAAACAAACTTGTAAAAGGAGGCATATTAACTCTCTCATAGGGTATGTTCCATCCAACATGACTTGGATCAATGGGAAGACTCCCAGCAGTCTGCTCGAGAAGACATCAGGCTTGGTGAGAGACTTGAGTTGATGCACCAGAGGGGATCCTGGCCTCTATCCCCCATTCCCCAGATAAGACAGTGCTGTTTAAAGCTTTCAGTCTGCTTCATCTGTCTTCCCTGTGGGACCCCCTGTTGACAACATGATGACCTGGTAGAATGGAGGGCATGAAAGGAGGATATTGCTTATGTTGTACAAAGAAAACTTAAAATTCTCCATCAACCTAAGAACATTCATCACTGCACTAAGTGCCTTCTCATGGACTCCATTATTGGTGAAGCACCCACCAAGAGGGAAGTGTACGACCACACCACTACTTTCCATCTTCCCAATGAAGAGTGTCAGTTGATGGACATAATAGGGAAGTGAGCTTATTCCTTGGGACATTTTCCTTGAGGGAGTTAAACGGTCCTATTCATATGACTTGCTTCCAAAGAGACATAGCAGAACAAGTAATAGAATCTTGAGAAAGCCATCCACTTCCAAGTATAGGAAATGGGTTGGGTCTCAGGTGCCCACAATGCTTACTTGTCTAAGCTGTCCATGAAGTGGATACACAGCATAGATGATGCCGTGTTAAAAGCAGCAGGAGCAGACATAACCATGAGGCATCATGCCTGGCTTTATCTGTGGGGTTTTGCAGACAACTTTAAGGTATCCTTCATCAACACCTTAAGTCTGGCAGTTAGCACAGAGGACTAAAGCTCCAAGCTGTTACTGAGCTGCTTCCTATGCCCTTAGTATAGGGTTTGATTCCTTCCACCTTTGTTAACCTATTGTGCGACTTTAAGCAAGCCATTTAAACCAGACAGTGCTTCTGGGTCACTCCTGGAAAGGGACAATTTGTCAAGTGAGCTTACCTGGTTAACAAATAAGTAAAATAATAAAGTAATGCCCCTATGACGGATCCTTAATGTTCGGTTCAAAAGTTAGGGAGAAGCTTCAGAAGACTGAGCAGGAACAGATACTGTCTACCATAGGAGTGTGATTTGAGATCCTTCAAAGATCCTTTAACAGGAATTAGATGGCTTCCAAGTTCAGGAAATCCAAGTGTCCATCATTTAACTACTCTTTTGATAGGGGCAGCCATGGCAGAGGATGCTCTTCAGTGGATACCACTCTAGGGGAAGGGATAGTCTGCAGAAGCAGGAATTCAGAGGTCTTTTTTCAGGAAAGCAACCTTGACATCCCTGAAGAATTGCCTGTCTGCTCTAATCACCATACTCAAATGTGAGGATGGTCATCTTGCAAGACAGATGAGTGAGAAGAATAATATCCATAGGTTATATAATTTCCTTTTCATTAGTTCCAAAGCAACAATCTCTGCTTCTCCTAGATGTCCTATCACACCAGTATATGGCTGAAAAAAGAGATCTTACTACTCTTTTTTGGAAAAAAAAGAGCCAGCCAAGAGGTCCTACCAGTCAGGACAGGGTCCAAGATCTATTCCAGATTCTTTTTATTAGCAAAGACCTCAAGCCAATTCTAGATCTAAGCAACCTAAATAAATACATTAAAAAATTCTAGATAATCACTGTGCAAGCCATTTCACCCCATCTGCAGGTAAATGGTTGTGGTCAGCAGACTTTCGCCGTAATTATCTCCATATCAAAATTTCCAGATTGTTGAGGAAGTATCTATGCTTCTGGCTGGGAGCCAGTCACTACCAGTTCCGTGGCTTGCCCTTTGAACTCACCACAGCCCCCGGGTATTCACCATGTGCATGGCAGAAGTCACAGCTTATCCATTCTCATACCTAGTCATTTGGCTTTTAGTTGCTTCAATATGGAGTCTCTTCTATCTTTCAGAAATTACTTACTTCAGTTGTACCTGTCCTTAGGTATCTCTGCAAAGAGGGAAAATCTCATCTTCATCTATCTCAGACATTGATTTTCTTTTGTTGGCATCAGGATACAATATTTGCATTATGATGTTTCAAGAGAAAAGACTCCTAGGGTTAAAATCAGTATCCGGTCTGCTGAATCATCATTCTTCCCCAGATTCTCTAATATTGAAATATCTCAACTTGGTGGCATTTTCCATCTTTTAGTCCCTTATGCATGGCTTTACCTGTGGGTACTATAGTTGATTCTCAGTGTACAATGATCTCTTCTATTGAGCATTATGAGCACCTTGATTTGTGTGTTTTCAGTTTGCAAACATCACCTAAACTGGTGGATAGAGTCTTATACTGTTCATGTAGGAAGAACCTTTGTCCTTCTCCCTCCCATTGCTATAATCACTACAGATGCCTCTTCTCTGGGGTAGGGGGGAATTTCATGGGGAGTATGTTCCAAGGAACCTGGCCTGAGTTAGAGGATATCATATCAATATCATGGAGATGACGGCAGTTTTCTTTGCATTGCAGACCATTCAGGACTGTCTTTCTGTAGGTGTGATCACCATTCACTTGGACAACATATCAATAGTCTGGTACATCAACAAGCAGGGGGGAACCAGATCATGCCCTCTATGCAGAGAGGCCATGAGAGTGTGGCAATAGATAATATCTTCACAGGATTTCTGACAGTAATGTACATTCTGGGATGAACTAGCTTGCAGAGAGGCTTAGGAGATCTATTCTAATGCCTTGTGTGTGGTCCCTCAACTTTACACTAGCACAACGGCTCTTCCAGTGCTGAGAACAGCCTTGTTGCAAAATTTTTCCTTTCCTGTCCAGCACCAGATATGGTTGCTAATCTGTCCTCATCCCTCCACAGTGTCAGTGACTGAAGGATGCTCCAGTCTACCAGTGGTCTCCTGGACTTCTCTATGACTTTCCTCCTCTTTTCTTGATCACAAAGGATTTACAGAAAGCCTTTCTGTGCAAGTCTACTTTTATCCTCATTGCACTCTTCTGGCCCATGCAAACATGGTTTCCTTCACTGCAGCCTC
Source organism: Protopterus annectens (assembly GCF_019279795.1). Taxonomy (NCBI): domain Eukaryota; kingdom Metazoa; phylum Chordata; order Ceratodontiformes; family Protopteridae; genus Protopterus; species Protopterus annectens. The sequence goes on along the minus strand of NC_056748.1, from coordinate 617,722,851 downwards.
ATTTGAATAAGCATCCATGGATTCTGGGTCCACTGCCGGATCTTTTACCCACCTGTCTAGTGAGCCTAACCTGGACGATCACTCCTTCAAGCTGACTGCATGGTTTCTCCAATTCCAGTACTCTGCCCTTTCCCTAAGAGTAGTCAACATTCTGTCAGCTTCTCAGAATGAATCTACTTGTAATATCTACAAGAACAAGTAGAGATGGTTCTCTCTTTGGGCCTCTGACTAAGACTGAACAGTTTTTCTGCCCCCTTCCCTCAGTTCTTCAATCCCTTTCATCAGTATTTGATGCCGGTTCCAGTTACTCTACAATTATGTAACAGTTACCTGTCATCTTCAGCTTTCACAGAGGATTCCTCCTTAACCTATGAGTGCAGGGTGATGCTTAGATGCAAAGTAACTAACAGTCATAAGCAGAAGGTAAACTGGGAAAAATCAGAAGAATAAAACAAAGGATTGCTACACGCCATTGTAGTGGCTATAATAAAACCGTTTTCTTGATTCTTTCTTAGTAGGCTGATCACTATGGAACGTAAGTCCAACAGATCTGTCATGAGAATCATTAAACACAAACAAACATAACTGAGGAAGTGAAGAAAATAGGGCTAGTCTACTAGAACTAAGTATAACTCTGGTTTTTGCTTGGCATCAAATATGTAGCTAAATTGTGTTGCCAGAAGCAAAAATAGCAATAATGAAAACATTACTTATATGTACCCACAAGAGAATCATTTAATTAAGACTTTCGCACACAGTTAACCCACAGCTAGAAGAAAACTGTCTTATTTATTGGACGCAAAGAGCTTTTAAGCAGTATTGCATAGCAATGACAAATGATAGATCATCTTGAGATCAAGTCAGAAAGTGTTTCATTTTCTGTACAACTGTGGAAGCAGTGATCCGAAAAATGGGAAAAATATATTTTTCACAAGCATAAATTCATTCTTTTTTAGCATAAACTCATTCATATTGTTGTCTCAGTATTTTTCATCATGATTTTACATCTATATGAATGGAAAATGCAGGAGAATTTAGATATGTTAGCAGTCCCCGAAATTGATTTGTGCCAGGACAGAAAGCAAAGTCTTGATGTACTTTAGGAATCATATTTACTACAGTCTCCAACATTCATGTAGTATTTTGAGACAATATAAAAGAAGCAAATGAGCACAGACTGAGATAGTAGATAAGGTGTTGCATTATTTAGCAATCTAACACCTGCACAGAAACTTACAACAATACAAGGCATTTCACATATACATTCTAGCAGAAACCAGAGCAATAAAACACATTCCACATCTAAATTCTGGTCATAAACTTTAGCCTTAAAACAATGGACATGAGACCTTCATCCAGCCGCACCGGAACCGACTTGTAAAACATTAATAAGATCTTTTCAACTTAAAAAGACACATTTGAAATACTTGGCATGGTTTTCCTTACATGAGATAGCAATGTTGCAACAATCTTGAAGTTCACATTTTACAGTGTTTTCTTACATTTAAAAATACAAGCCTGTATTTTACATTTATTTATACAGTTGATAGAATCAGGTATCAAATTCTATTTGACTAGGCTGGCAGCCTTCGCCCATCTCTCCCCAATCATCACACTCCATACATTCCATTTCCTAGTAATAAGACTTTTTTTTGCTGTGAATAAATTGATTAAGGCCTTTTTATAGTCCAAGTTTTTAATCCCAAGATTTACTGTTAATGAAAACATTTCCTTTGGTATAGGCACAGAATGATCAAGTAGCTTATCCTGCAGCTTTTGTACCTCTGCACTAAACTACATTAAGCCACAGCAATCCCCAAAAATATGTTCCCAGCTACTGAACTCTCCATTACAGCAACTCCAGTATGTCAGTGAGACTCCTGCAAATATCCTTTCAGACAAGCTGGCATATAGAAATGCTAGTGCAAGCATTTCCACCACCTTGATTTGGTGGTATATTTGTATAAATTACAGAGCTCCTCCCAATGATTATGGCTTATCAGCCTAGAAAACCTATCTTCCTATCTTCTAATACAGCTTGCATGCTCTTTATAATACTGATAAATTAACATATATGCTGTACTAATCAACTTATTTGTAGTTGCTTTTGAAGATCTCACTTCAGTCAATAGTCTTCAATGACACAAGTATATGATTCCCCATTCCATATTCTGTTAAACATGACTTTTCTAAGTCTGACAATATCTTCCCCTTCTATCTTCCTTATCTTTACGAGAATGCCATCACATCTTGGTGTCTTGTTAACTTTTGCTTTTTAATTGCCTTTTTATCTCATCTAAATGTATTTTTTCTGAAGCTGGCCATAATATATATTGTCATTTCTTTTAAAGTTTAGTCCTGAGCAAAATTCCTCCATCCTCCAGATGTGGTGTATCCTCTAAAATGTCAAGGCAGGGCCCTTTAAGGCTTTGGAGGCTAGTGTGTGTTTGTAACTTCCTATTATTTATTTGCCATTAAATGGGTGCTCTTGTTCTTCATAAAGTCAGATAAAAATTCCTGAGTATATTAAGGCCCTTGTCCAAAATTCCTAACACTTTTACCTGAGTCAAGATCTCTTAATTTTGAGACCCACCTTTCCACTTGCTGCTGATGAGCCTGCCTTGCAAGTGATTTTTGTGCCTTTGTATTTTTTCAATATAAAACTGGTTAAGTATTATCTTTCTATACTCATGCCTTTGATCCAAAAATTCATTCATGGCACCCTAGCATCTTGCTGCTGGGCTTCTTTTCAGATGTTAGGTTTTTTTTCTGCCCCTACAGTAGTCTAACTAGCTCCACTGATCCCTGATATCTCTGCCTTGCCTTTTCCCATATTTCATTTTCATAGGGTCACAGGTTCATACTAGGCTATTGGGCATAGATGACCTTTAGAAGCATATACATGCATGCCCATGATTTTCCCTTGTAATTTAAATATGAATAACCCAGAGCACAGTAACATTAACATGTAACCCCTTTTCATAATGGACAAGAGACTAGGCCAGAAATGAATTTGTGGTTTCTAATCCAGAGGGAGATGATTCCAAACAAGTGAAATTCTCTGTGATACATATTTATCTCTATAACATGTTCTATTTATGATCCAGAAGAGATTACAAAATCTTGAACAGGTGTTTATACTCCCACTGGACTTGTGGATGTGAAGCAGGTCTAAGAGGATAAGATCTGTTGAGGATCTGCAAGCGAGGTAGAGGTCACCATTCAGCAGCTTGTATGACAGCAAGAATAAGGACAAGGCTTTCAGGTGATCAGTGTAGTTCTTATGATTTAGGTCCTTGATTTTCTACAGGACAAATGGGGTACTATACTCAATGTTCGGTCTAATAACAGTTGAATAGAGTGTAATGATCACATCGCCTGATCTGGACTCCATACCCTTACTTATAAGTTGTGCAGCAAAAAAGGCTTTCTTACAATAGTGGATACTTGATCAGGGTGTGTTACCAGTGTGATAGTTGCAGGGGACATTGTGCTTGCCAAAGGGTATTAGTTTATTAACAATGCCTGATTGTGAAATGGTATTTAATGCTTTAGTGAGGTCTAGCTATGCAGTGTGCACTGATTTTCCCTCATCTATTGTTTCAGTAACGTTAATGAAGACTTCAAACATGTTGAATAGGCAGGTTCTTCCTTTGGTAAACTGAAATGACTTTGGTCAAAGGGCTGTACATTACCTATATCCTTGTTTATTAATTCTGTAATGATCCTTTCCATAGCCTTACAGATGAGGCTTATTAGATTTGTGTGTCTATAATTTCCTCTGTCAGTTAATGCTTTACCATTGTACAGGGGATGACTGTTATTGTCCTCTATTTGTCCAGCACATATAGCCTGTTTAGGGCTCAGGCAGTAATGTCTATCCTGAAGAGATCAGAAATTACTCCCTGCCACCAAATAACCACTACTGCCCCTCAGCAAGTTTACAGCAAGACTGGGAAACCAACCAAAAATGTACTTTAATGTAAGAAAAGTTGTAAAAACATGAGAAACAGTAGAATGTTACTGGAAAAGCAGTTTTATTAGCTAGATGGGGTTGTTATTTAACAAATTTACAAAGAACAACATTCAGTGTAACAAGGATCTATTAGTTGGAGGATCTATTCGTTACACAAACAATCAGGTGACCATGTAACATATAATATCAGCTATTTTTTTACGAAATTGCAGTTTAATGCAAACAAATGGTAAAAGTGCAAAAACACAGACAGGCACTTTTGTTATGTAATTTCTTTTAGGAAAACCCCTACTGCCCTTCATTAAATCACTGTTGCACTATTGCTTACTAATGGAAAGTATCCTGTCAACGGCACTATACATCCTGCCAGTTTACCAAAGCTTGTGCACCTTCCTCTCACTCCATTTGTCTGACCTACAACCTATGCATGAGAATATGTGCTGGTATATAAGGGTCCTACAGCCAAGAAGCTCATATGAACTTTTCTTGCTGTCAGCCTATGAAAAAAACTCCACCTCTGGCTATATTGCTGTTAGCCATACAACCTGCGCCAATTTTCATTTGATGTGGGAAGATAAGTATCCCTTTGAGGATTCTTCCTATTTTTAGTCATTGTATGACCAAATATTGTTAATTTTTATGTCAACTAAGAAAGGGAATTGTGGCTGCAGTCAGCAGATTCCATATAATATTAGTCATGCTAAGTGTTTATTCTGTTAGGGTTCAGAACATAACTTTAGGGAGTGATGTATTGGTAAATCTTTCATACATAAAGCAGTTAGAAGCCATATAGCTTTGTTAAAGCTCTACCTTGAGAATCAAAGGCTCGAAGAACTAACTAGAGGAAGAATAGCAGCTGAATCATCATTATTGGATGTCCCCCAGCAGCTGCATAAGAAACTTAAGAGATCTGAAGAGTCTAAGGTTTCTACTGTCTGGTCAGAGTTAGACATCTTTATTGAGGCACATGATGGGGTATCAGCCTGTTTGACTGCTTGCCCTTCTCCCACATTTGAAACCCCTCTAGAAGCCAATAAGCAGCAGGCTTTAAGCATGTCCCATCTGAGTGATAAGATAGCTGGCAAGGAAGCGAAGGGGGTACCCTGACTGTTTAATTCTGAGGGAACCAGATGATATTCCACAGTTAGACAATATTTAGAATACCCTTGTTGAGGTAGGTCAGTAATATGCCCCTCCTTGTCTTCTGTCTGCAGACCCCCTGAAAAAGAGAACTCAGAAGACTAAACATGTCTCACCTCATATTACTCCTCCTCCTTCTGTTCCACAACAGGATTGGTACAATTTTTTCCTGAATGGTTTTAAAGCTCTCATGTCTCTGAATACTTCTCAATTCTTCTTTTCCATTCCCCTGCTTCTACCCCTCAGGAAAGGAAGAGAGATATCTCTTCTACAGATGAGGAATCATCTTGTTCTTATGTAGAGTCCTTAGCCTATTCTTCCCATACTCGATCCCATACAGAGTTTGAGTCAGAAGATGATGACACTGTATCTTGAATCACTTTTAAAAAAGAAGTGAATTTTGGTGAGAGGAGTTTGAAAATGATACAACACTTTCATTGAGAGGGAAAAAGGGATTCAGATGGACAAAAAATATTATGAATTATTAAATATGGACATCCCTAAGCCTTTATCTATCTGTTCTGTACTGGATGCTTTAAAATATTCCTAGTTATCTGCATCCCTTGCACCTGAATCACGGCCACTGACACCTAAAAACTTGATAGGTTTTATAAAGTGCCAAATTCTCAAAAGAACCCCTCCTCAGACCCAGGTGTGATTTCAGTAGAATGTGATAAGACTACTGTGTTCCTACCATCTACTAATACTATGCCAAATGATGAAGAAAGCAGAGCCATGGACATGTATGGAAGGAAAGTGTACACCTCAACAACTATTTCTTTTCATGCCATAAAGTATAAGACCCATATGACTAGATATTTGTTTTTGCTGTTTTTTAAAATCATGACAAAGTGATTTTGGATATACCTAATTCTGACAATAAAACTGCCGTATAAAACATTCTTAATTCAGCCTCAAAAGTAGCAAGACATTCAAAAAGTGAAACAATAATGATGGTTCTTCCAGAGCAGCAGTTACTGCATTTGTTCTGAAAGATATTTCTGGATTTGTCTTCAGTATTTGAGAGATGATGATAAGGCTAAGCTTTTAGATGTCCTTTTAGACAAAAGCAACCTTTTCACATGAGCTTCAGCTGAAAATTTCCAAAAATCACAAGAAATGGGGAAAATTATGCATTTTTTAAACAACTTTTTCTTTTCCTCCATACCAAATTTCCAGAGGAATTACCCCTCTAAAGATGAATCATTTTTCCTATAAGAACCAAATATCTCATTAATAAAAAGTGACAGGATAAACCTAAGGTAGACTTTAAAGGATCTAAAGGATCCTTTGGTGACAAAAGTTCCAATTCAACCCATTACCATTTTTTTCAGAAATACTTTTAGTACTTTCATTTTTTATAATGATAACATTTAACAACTTGGTACTGAACCTCATCCAAAATGGGTACAAACTTACATGGAACCTTCTACCAATTCCATCTGATATTCCTTAAATATCTCCAAGTCAACACCACCCAACATTTCTAATCTTGCAAGAGTTATTCCATCAGTGGACCATAGAATCTGTCCACATTTTGGACTTAGACTCTGTAAACACTATTCTAAGACTACCAAAATGCAAGATGCTATCACTCTAAAGCCTACTTCCTATGAATTTGGCACAGGCTTTATCAGGTTACCTTGGATCTGAAGGATGCCTATCTTGACATTGCTATCCACCCAGATCACCGAACGTTCTTAAGATTGTGCACATTGGAATTTAATTTTCAGTTTTCAGCTTTGCCCTTTAGTCTTTCCAGAACTTCAAGAGTATTCATAAAATGCCAAGTCTGTGTGAAGACATTCTTCAGACTTTGTCTAGAGCTATTCTTATTTAGGCAACCTTTTGATCCATTTTAAAACTTCTAAAAATCTGGTGTTGGATATGTTTTGCATGATGGCTTTTCTTCCACAGGGAAAAAAATCTACTTTCCTTCTGACTTCCTACTTCCTATCCCTCATAAATCTGGAAATTAGCTCTGCAAAAGAGATTCTGAGAGAAGGTTTTCATAGATGATTCAAATGTGGCTTGCTGAGCTTTTTCTATAGACACGAAAGTCCAAAGATTTTGGTTCTAGCAAGACAGATACAAACACATAAATATCAAGGAAATTAAAGCCCTGATTTTTGACATACAAACTTCTCACCATCTCTGGTCTCCATTAACATCACAAGTCCTTATGGACAATACAACAGTCATATAGTATATCAACAAACAAGGGGAACAAAGTCCTGCCATCTGAAACTCGAACTCCGTATTGTGAGGGGGGGGGGGTGGCACCCCTACACCCCCTGCTAAATATATATATTCCAACTCTGAGATTGCACTACAGCGAGGAAAGGGCAAATATCCCAATCTTCACTGTACTGCGATCTCAAAAACGGAACTTCGAGTTTTCGGCAATTTCGCTATTTTGACGTTTGTTTTGAATTTGCAATAATGTGATATAGATATGTTCTGCTCCAGAGTTCCATGCAGGGAAGCATGGAAAATGGATGCCTTCTCAATTTCATGGAAAAGGAAATTCCTTTATGCTTCCTTCTCTTTCACATCATTCCATAGTTTCTTCAGAAAATTCAAAAGGACAGTCCAGAAGTATTGCTGTTGACTCCCTTTTGGTCCAGACAGCATTGGTTCTCTCTTCTTTTTTCTTCTAGCCAAGGGCAATCATAAGTTATCACACAGGATGGACTTTCTCGCATAGTAAAAGGTATCATCATTATCAACATCCCCGTTTTCCCATTTTCTATGTGGTTGGGGTATCATGTCAAATATCAGCATCTTTCTCAATAAAATGCCTCTGTCCTGCCTTCATCAACAGTCATGCCTGACTGTCGAAGGTCTTCCCTCACACAATTCATCCACCTCTTTGTGGACGCCATAATTTCTGTCCCAAATCTTCTTCACCAGATTGCCTTCTGCTTTCTGCACATGTGCCTGATCCACCGTAATCTGTTCTCTTTTACCTTTTCTGCAATTAGAACTACCTTGGCTTCTGCTTTTATGTCCTTATTTCTTTGCCTGTCCCACAATGTACATCCTGCTACCCATTTCAGGCATTTCATCTCTAGCTTCCTCAACTCCTCTGTCTTTACTGCCCAGATTTATGTACCATACAGTAGTACTGGTTGCAGTGCTGCTTTGTACACCTTACTTCTCAGCTTCTTTGTCATTCTTCTATCATAAACTACACCTGTTGGCTGCAGCCCATCTGATTCTGGCTTTGACCTCCTCATTCAGACTTCTCTTCTCCTCAACCAATCCTCCCAAATACTTGAAGCTGTTGATCTGTTCTACTATTTTCCCATCTATCTTAATTCTCAGCTTCTTTTAATTTTCCTCATTTTCTGCTATTACAACTGTCTTACGTGTACTCAGTTTTATTCTGTGTGCCTTCAGTTTTGCATTACCGTTCCCTAACCTTTGCTGAAGTTCTTGTTCAGAATCTGTCTGTAATGCCACATTATCTGCATACAGCAAGTTTGTTGATCTATCTCCTCCAGCTTGTTTGCTAATGTAGTCCATCACCAGTATGAACAGCAGTGGGCTAAGAGCTGAACCCTGATGTATACCCACTCCCATTGGGAACCCCTCTGTGAGGCCGAATACTGTTCATACTTGATCCATTGGGTCATTGTACATAGCTTGCACTAATTCCACCAACGTTTCTGGAACTTTGAACCACTGCAGGACTGCCAAAGTTAGCTTTCTTGGGACCTTATCTTATGCTTTCTCCAAGTCTAGGATTTCCCAGTTGGACTCATTCCTCATCTCTAGCTTTTTCTCAACTATCTGCCTCACTGCAAATGTCAGGTCAGTTGTGCTGCATCCTGATCTGAATCTGAACTGCTCATCTTCCATCTTCTTTTAATTACTCCACATATTTGTTTATCAAGCACCCTTTCCAGAACTTTCATGTAATGTGACAGAAGTTTGATACTTCTGTATTGCCCAGAGTTGTGTGTGTCCACTTTGTTCTTGAACACTAGCACTAGTAAGCTTATTTTCCAGTCATCTGGGATATGCCTTTCTTTCCACACTGCTATGAGTACCTTAGGAGCCATTTCTGTCCTATTTCACCCAACATCTTTATCATATATCCTGTGACCTCATCTGAGACTGCTGCTTTCCCTGACTTCATTTTCCTTAGTGCTGTTCTTACTTCCACTATGGTGGGTTCCTCTTCTTTTCTCATTGTAGGCTGTGTCTGGGGCAGTTCAGCTTCTATGGGGATTTCTTCATTCAAAACCGGCTGAAAATATTCCTTCCATCTGTGTTTGATGTCCCGTGGACTCGTGAGAAGGTTGTTGTTGGCAACCCCTTTGAAGGATTTCTGACTATAATTTTTCATCTTTCTGCCTTTGCCTTGTAACCTGATATTGTTTCTTTGTGCCATCTACTGAGTCACTTTCCAGAAGCTGGTAGAGTGCTTCTGATGCTTTGTTCTTTGCTATTGAAACTCCTTTCTTAGTCTCTCTCTGTTAATCAACCAAACCAGTATTCCTTCTTAGCCTTGTCTGTCTTTTCTATCTCCTACTTTTTCCAGTGCTACTCCTTTCTTTTGATGACTTCTTGGACTTCTGCATTCCACCACCAGCTTTCCTTATGTACTTTATTTCTATACCGGTCTTGACCACTTATCTGTTCTGTAGTCCTCACACAAACTCTTTTGAGGTGCTACCATTATTCTTCATATTCACTATTTCCTCTTCTTCTTGAGGTGTGAGGGCCCTGAGTAATTCCTTGAAATATTGTGGTTTCTCTCCAGTCAACGTCCAGGTCTTCAGCCTAGTTTCTGACCTTAGACCCTCCTCCGACCACTGCTTGCAGCTGATTGTGACAACAAGTGGTTTATGCTGTGGGCTGACTGTTTCACTGGGGATGACTTCACAGTCACTGAGTCTACTCCAGTGCCCTTTCCTTACTAGGAAGAAGTCTACCTGAACTGCATGTTGGCCATTCTTGTATGTGGTCTTGTGACTCTAGCTCTTTATGAATCATGTATTGACTACTATCAAGCCATTTGGAAGAAGTCTAGGATGGCCTTTCCTTTATTCCTGTTGCTGCACCAGTGTGGACCTAGGTAGTCCTCATATCCTATTCTGTCTGTCCCAATATGTGCATTCAAGTCACCCATTTTCAACACAAATTCATGTTGCCCTGCTTTATCTAGTTGGTCTTGCAACTGCTGTCTGAATGCACTCTTTTCCTCACTATTAAAACCCTGCTGTGGGGCATAGGCTGAGATTATGAATAATGCCCTATCATTAGTCTGATTGCCATGAGTCTGTCACTAATTCTAATAACAGCCCTCACTGCCTGATGAAGGCACTCCCTCACCACAATTCCCACATCATTTCTAATCTGTCCTCCTTCAAAGTAGTAGACTCTAGATCCCAAACCAAGTGGCTTTGCTGCACTGCACCCCCATCTTCTCTCCTGGATACTTAGGATGTTCAGTCTCCTTCTTACCATCATGTCATCCACTTTCAGGCTGTGTCCTGCCAGTGAATCTACAAATGTAGCAATTCGGAGCTCATGTATGACAGTTTGATTGGTTTTAATTCCAGCTTTTGCTCAATAGAGCTATCACAGGTAACCCAAGCTGGGCAACTGGACACTAGTCAGCCAGTAGCTTATTGATCTAGGACTGCTGGGCTTTATGGCAGGCACACATTGGCCAATAGATGCACATATACCCCTCCCACCATTAACATGGGTCCCTGGCACAGGTCGGAATAGGCTGGGTCCTCAACCCACTTATCACCAGAAAATATCCATGTCCATTTTGCAATATTAGTCAACATGACAGAATCATCCAGAGCCATAGTTTAAACTGTTGTTTGGCTATCCCTGCAACAGACTGCAGTCAGTGATCCGTGTTCTCCTATCCTGAGCATACTGCACATGACAGTAGATGCCCAAAGCGGTTGTTCTATACAACTCTTCTTCATAAAGGGCAACATGTAGTGTCTGTGCTGCTGCCTACAGCTCTATTCTTTGAGTTTGAGATGGAAAAATACAGCATGTTTTTCAGGGGTGGGAGGAACTCTGCAGATACATGAGGAAAACATGCAAAGTCCAAACATGCATTGACTAGAGAACAGGATCAAACCTTGTAACTTGTGCATGGAAGGTGAAGGCCTTAATCATTATGCCAAATGGTCTCACATTGCTAAAGGGTCCCCTCAGTTATTCAAATCTACAGACTCTCAATTTGATGGACTGGATGATAGGCTTCTAATCCCTTTCAGGTACTCATCTCAGGATGAGTTGCAAGAACAAGAAAACCTGCTACAAGAAAATCGTATTTTCAAAATGGAAAAGATTTTCTATCTGGTACCATAAGAGAGGACAAGACCCTTATTAACTGTGTATTCCATACCTCTCAACTGTCCAGATTTTTGGCTTATATTTTTGGTCTGTACCTCGTAAAATTTGTGCTGTTCTGGCAAGTCACTGGGATGATCTGAGGACTGAAGTCACTAAATAAAGGCATACATTTGAGTTTCAGACTTCAAATCCTTCACAAAATGTATGTTAAAACAAATCATGTTACTCTAGCTACTACTTCAAGTTTATAAGTGCAGTATTTAAAACATGTCCCTATTTTAGGCATTTGTTCCCCCATTTTGTTGGGCTTTTGTCCAGATTTCTTGGACTAAGAGGTTGAGAGGTATGGTGTATTCCTATTATCCTGGAAGATTTGTGTGCGCTGCTTAAATCAAGGTCAGCATACTCCTCTACTGAGTGTCATTTATCAGTTATTTTTGCCTGTTTGCCAATGGATCACCTACTTTCTATAAGTTATAAGATCAACCAATTCCTGAAAGGCATCCTTCATATCAGGCCTTCAAGACAGTCCATTCCTTCTCCTTGGAAAACCTGCATGGGAAAATTAACTCTCCTGCCACACCTCTTAACCTGTTAACACAAGAAATTGGGATGAAGCCATAAAAACTGGGGATACAACGGCTCAAAATAGGGACAATTTGTAAACATTGTTCTTATAAACTTAGAAAGCTGATAGAATAACAGTTTTTTTTTATTAGCATGACTTTTCTGAAGGGTATGAAGTCTTAAACTCAAATGTCAGTCATCATTCTTTGACTTCTTTCGTCAATGATTTGCCAGCAAACCAAACATTTTACGAGGGACATATTAAAAATATTTTATTTTATTTATTTATTTGCATTTGTTTTCTGGGATAGTCCACTGGGCCTTGGAGTGCCCATTTTTAGTGGAGGCCCAGGGAGAAAAGCTCCACATATTGCATATACATTGATAAGCTAAAGTTACACAACGACTGTTAACAGATTCAAGTTACTAGTAAGCAACATTATACAAAAATAACAATGATTTACATCCAGGTACAATATATGCATGTTGATATACATTTAGAATATGAGGCAAAATTCTGGACATTCTGCTAAAATCTGGGTGATATGCCTCTCTCCTTTTGAACCAGCCTCTTCTACTTCCATAAAGTTCTGTACCTGGAAGACAATCTTGTTATTGGCTTTGACATCTGTTAAAAGGACATTAGAGTTACAAGCTGTTATGTGCATTCTACCCTTTCTGATTTTTCATAAAGACATTGTTACCCTTAGAACTAATTCCTCTTTTATGTCTAAGGAAGCAAATAAAATATATTTAAATCAACCAAATCACCTACATTTCCCAGCTTTCAAAATAGAGAGGAAAGAATGTTTCATTTACTTGAGGTTCACAGACAACATACATTCTATTTGTACAAAACAAAGCTCATTAGAAAATCCAACCAATTGCTTCTTTTGAGGGAGAAAATGATGGATTCTTCTATGTTAAAACAAGCCATTTCTAGATTATTTCTCTTGATATATCTTTTTTCCTACAATTTCCATTGAAAATCCTTCCAACCACAGGCCAAACTAATTTATTTGACTAGAGCTGTTACCTATTCAGAAGCCTTTTTCAAGGGTTTAGATTCAAGAACTATACTGGAATCAGCCACTTGGTTACCCATCCACAAATTTTCTAAGTATTACAAGATAGATGCTTTTTCTAGAACCAGAACTGGGTTTGCCAGAGCCATTCTTCAAGGGATACTGGAGTCCATTCCTATACCTCAGGCCTCCTCCCAATTAATATGAAAGCTTTGGGAATCTTCCAGTTAGTAAGCAGTACTGTAACAGTGATCTAATGGCGGACATAGTACATTTGTATAACAACTTATCATAACAGTAGATGTTCGAATAGATCATTGTTGCAGCATATGCACCCTTCCTCCTTCCTCCCATTTTGGTTTCATTTCTTTTCTCCTTTTATTAGTCTTTTCTTGGCTGAGGTGGACCTACAACTTCTATTCTCCACTCTGTTCTTGTTTACCAGATTAATTTTTCCTAGATTGTTAGCCTCAGATACCTTTACTTGAGGCATAAAAGCTCTGAGGAACTTGGCACTATATGTCCCTTATAAACCAGCATTAAGTCTCATACATAGGTTATAAGTCAGTTATACAGTACAAGAGGAAGGAGCACCAGCTTTTATAAACTGGCCAGATGTACCCTTGGCAGGAAACTTCTCATTAGTAAGCAATACTGTAAAAGTGATTTATTTGGACATCTGTTGTATAGGCAAGTTCTTACAGAACTGTACTTCTCAATTTTCTTAGGTTCTTCCCACTAGTCTGTTAGGTCTTCTAACTCCACTGGTATTTTTCCTAACAGCAACTTTTACTGCTTCTGTGTCCAGATTTTAAATTAAGATTTCCCTAAGAGATAAACAGAAAATCTCCAGCACCTCATTCTGAAGACACACTCTTCAACCCCTGTAATCGGCATGTCTGGGCAATGGTCTAAGACTGTCACAAGGTACGTTTCTACTGTTTATTTAAGTCTGCATGCTCCCCTGTAAAGTTTTGTGGGACATAAACAAAGCAAAGGATCACCCATCTGCCTTTTCAATATCCTGTTACAGCTACAAGCCTCCCATGCACACCCTTAAGTTCATCCTTTACTCTTAATGGAGTATGCCACGCAACTAATATCATTATGCTATCCTGTTACAGCTACAAGCCTCCCATGCACACCCCTAAGTTCATCATTTACTCTTAATGGAGTATGCCACGCAACTAATATAATTATGCTATCCTGTTACAGCTACAAGCCTCCCATGCACACCCCTAAGTTCATCCTTTACTCTTAATGGAGTATGCCACGCAACTAATATCATTATGCTATCCTGTTACAGCTACAAGCCTCCCATGCACACCCCTAAGTTCATCCTTTACTCTTAATGGAGTATGCCACGCAACTAATATCATTATGCTATCCTGTTACAGCTACAAGCCTCCCATGCACACCCCTAAGTTCATCCTTTACTCTTAATGGAGTATGCCACTCAACTAATATCATTATGCTATCCTGTTACAGCTACAAGCCTCCCATGCACACCCCTAAGTTCATCCTTTACTCTTAATGGAGTATGCCACGCAACTAATATCATTATGCTATCCTGTTACAGCTACAAGCCTCCCATGCACACCCCTAAGTTCATCCTTTACTCTTAATGGAGTATGCCACGCAACTAATATCATTATGCTATCCTGTTACAGCTACAAGCCTCCCATGCACACCCCTAAGTTCATCCTTTACTCTTAATGGGGTATGCCACTCAACTAATATCATTATGCTATCCTGTTACAGCTACAAGCCTCCCATGCACACCCCTAAGTTCATCCTTTACTCTTAATGGAGTATGCCACGAACTAATATCATTATGCTATCCTGTTACAGCTACAAGCCTCCCATGCACACCCCTAAGTTCATCCTTTACTCTTAATGGAGTATGCCACGCAACTAATATCATTATGCTATCCTGTTACAGCTACAAGCCTCCCATGCACACCCCTAAGTTCATCCTTTACTCTTAATGGAGTATGCCATGCAACTAATATTATTATGCTATCCTGTTACAGCTACAAGCCTCCCATGCACACCCCTAAGTTCATCCTTTACTCTTAATGGAGTATGCCACGCAACTAATATCATTATGCTATCCTGTTACAGCTACAAGCCTCCCATGCACACCCCTAAGTTCATTCTTTACTCTTAATGGAGTATGCCACGCAACTAATATCATTATGCTATCCTGTTACAGCTACAAGCCTCCCATGCACACCCCTAAGTTCATCCTTTACTCTTAATGGAGTATGCCATACAACTAATATTATTATGCTATCCTGTTACAGCTACAAGCCTCCCATGCACACCCCTAAGTTCATCCTTTACTCTTAATGGAGTATGCCACGCAACTAATATCATTATGCTATCCTGTTACAGCTACAAGCCTCCCATGCACACCCCTAAGTTCATCCTTTACTCTTAATGGAGTATGCCACACAACTAATATCATTATGCTATCCTGTTACAGCTACAAGCCTCCCATGCACACCCCTAAGTTCATCCTTTACTCTTAATGGAGTATGCCACGCAACTAATATCATTATGCTATCCTGTTACAGCTACAAGCCTCCCATGCACACCCCTAAGTTCATCCTTTACTCTTAATGGAGTATGCCACGCAACTAATATCATTATGCTATCCTGTTACAGCTACAAGCCTCCCATGCACACCCCTAAGTTCATCCTTTACTCTTAATGGAGTATGCCATACAACTAATATTATTATGCTATCCTGTTACAGCTACAAGCCTCCCATGCACACCCCTAAGTTCATCCTTTACTCTTAATGGAGTATGCCACGCAACTAATATCATTATGCTATCCTGTTACAGCTACAAGCCTCCCATGCACACCCCTAAGTTCATCCTTTACTCTTAATGGAGTATGCCACGCAACTAATATCATTATGCTATCCTGTTACAGCTACAAGCCTCCCATGCACACCCCTAAGTTCATCCTTTACTCTTAATGGAGTATGCCACAACTAATATCATTATGCTATCCTGTTACAGCTACAAGCCTCCCATGCACACCCCTAAGTTCATCCTTTACTCTTAATGGAGTATGCCACGCAACTAATATCATTATGCTATCCTGTTACAGCTACAAGCCTCCCATGCACACCCCTAAGTTCATCCTTTACTCTTAATGGAGTATGCCACTCAACTAATATCATTATGCTATCCTGTTACAGCTACAAGCCTCCCATGCACACCCCTAAGTTCATCCTTTACTCTTAATGGAGTATGCAACGCAACTAATATCATTATGCTATCCTGTTACAGCTACAAGCCTCCCATGCACACCCCTAAGTTCATCCTTTACTCTTAATGGAGTATGCCACGCAACTAATATCATTATGCTATCCTGTTACAGCTACAAGCCTCCCATGCACACCCCTAAGTTCATCCTTTACTCTTAATGGAGTATGCCACGCAACTAATATTATTATGCTATCCTGTTACAGCTACAAGCCCCCCATGCACACCCCTAAGTTCATCCTTTACTCTTAATGGAGTATGCCACGCAATTAATATCATTATGCTATCCTGTTACAGCTACAAGCCTCCCATGCACACCCCTAAGTTCATCCTTTACTCTTAATGGAGTATGCCACGCAACTAATATCATTATGCTATCCTGTTACAGCTACAAGCCTCCCATGCACACCCCTAAGTTCATCCTTTACTCTTAATGGAGTATGCCACGCAACTAATATCATTATGCTATCCTGTTACAGCTACAAGCCTCCCATGCACACCCCTAAGTTCATCCTTTACTCTTAATGGAGTATGCCACGCAACTAATATCATTATGCTATCCTGTTACAGCTACAAGCCTCCCATGCACACCCCTAAGTTCATCCTTTACTCTTAATGGAGTATGCCATACAACTAATATTATTATGCTATCCTGTTACAGCTACAAGCCTCCCATGCACACCCCTAAGTTCTTCCTTTACTCTTAATGGAGTATGCCATGCAACTAATATCATTATGCTATCCTGTTACAGCTACAAGCCTCCCATGAACACCCCTAGGTTCATCCTTTACTCTTAATGGAGTATGCCATACAACTAATATTATTATGTTATCCTGTTACAGCTACAAGCCTTCCATGCACACCCCTAAGTTCATCCTTTACTCTTAATGGAGTATGCCACGCAACTAATATCATTATGCTATCCTGTTACATCTACAAGCCTCCCATGCACACCCCTAAGTTCATCCTTTACTCTTAATGGAGTATGCCATGCAACTAATATCATTATGCTATCCTGTTACAGCTACAAGCCTCCCATGCACACCCCTAAGTTCATCCTTTACTCTTAATGGAGTATGCCACGCAAGTAATATCATTATGCTATCCTGTTACACCTACAAGCCTCCCATGCACACCCCTAAGTTCATCCTTTACTCTTAATGGAGTATGCCATACAACTAATATTATTATGCTATCCTGTTACAGCTACAAGCCTCCCATGCACACCCCTAAGTTCATCCTTTACTCTTAATGGAGTACACCACGCAACTAATATCATTATGCTATCCTGTTACAGCTACAAGCCTCCCATGCACACCCTTAAGTTCATCCTTTACTCTTAATGGAGTATGCCACGCAACTAATATCATTATGCTATCCTGTTACAGCTACAAGCCTCCCATGCACACCCCTAAGTTCATCCTTTACTCTTAATGGAGTATGCCACGCAACTAATATCATTATGCTATCCTGTTACAGCTACATGCCTCCCATGCACACCCCTAAGTTCATCCTTTACTCTTAATGGAGTATGCCACGCAACTAATATCATTATGCCCCCTTTCCTATCTTCATCTGTTTTTGTTGAGTATCAATCTGAAAAATGTCTCCATATACGTAACTGATGTGCTTGTTTACTCAAGTACGTTTCCTTTAGAAAAGCTAATTTCATCTTAGAGAGATTAGCCTACTATATGATCTGGTTCAACTTTATGGGGCCCCCCTAAATCATTTACTTTTCAGGACAGTGCATCAAAGCTACTCATAGTTTGGTATCTATATGTACAACACAGATATGTACATGTGTAGAAGTGGGTCCCTAGGCTGAAACATTGTTTTATGTCATAATATAACCATGTACTGAAAACATAACCAAAGCACCCGAAGACTGCATTCTTCAGGCAGAACTGTTCTTCCTAAAAAAAAAAAAATATTTAAGATTAACATGTTCTGCATAAAAACATGTGTTTATCAACAAGCTGCAATTTCTGTAGCATAAAAATGATAAGAAGAAATCAAAATAATAAAAAACAACCCCCAAGCCAATAACCTTGCTAAAAACTAAGATCAACTGATTTAATGAAACAGTAAAATAAAATAAATTATTCTTAAAACTAAACCAAAGGGTGGCCAAGGTGGTGCAGCAGTTAGCGTTGCCACCTCATAACAAGAGGTTCTCTGGTTTGATCCTCGGCTAGGGTGCCTTCTGTGCGGAGTCTGTATGTCCTCCCTGTGGTTGCGTGGGTTTCCTCCAGGTGCTCTGGTTTCCTCCCACATCCCAAAGACATGCTGTAGGTGGATTGGACACTCTAAAGTGGCCCTAGGTGTGTGTGTGTCTTCTGTGGAAGGTTGGATGCTGGGCTGGCAACTCAGCACCGTAAAAACTTCACTGCCAATCATGAGCGGACAGGTGATCCGCTGTGGAGACCCCCTAACCGGGAAAAACCAAAAGAAGAAGATTGTTAAACTAAACTAAAGAGTGAGTTAAAGTCTTCTAAACTCAAAAGGAGATAAAGTTAGCTCAAATTAGGTGGCCAATTTTAAACTCAGCTTCTAATTGCACTCATGTAACACACTGTGCCCTCCTGCACAAGGAATCCAATCTAGAGTTTGAAGTGGAGAAGAGTAGGAAGGAAGAGCGGTAAAAAATTCTCATGCTTCCTTCTCCTTTGTCTCTTCCCCTCTTAATTAATATTAGTT
Source organism: Protopterus annectens (assembly GCF_019279795.1). Lineage (NCBI taxonomy): Eukaryota > Metazoa > Chordata > Ceratodontiformes > Protopteridae > Protopterus > Protopterus annectens. The sequence continues at coordinate 617,703,825 of NC_056748.1, read as the reverse complement.
TTGGTCTAATTGACCTTTAACCTAGCCACATGCATATAAACTGATGGGTTTTAGTACATCCCACCCTTATCACACTCCATACTGTATATTTGTTCTCATTGTACATGTATGTCTAATGAATCTAAATTATAGGCTCCCAACATCTACTTACTGCAATTAATATCTACTTCACTCTGCCAGTAATTAAAAAAAAAACAAGGAAAAACTGATATGGGTCCTAAACTTAGGTAGGTTAACTTTTTAGCAGTTTCTGTTCCATGCAGTTGAACTGATTGCTACACTGTTTAGTGTAACTTACTTTTCAGCTTCTTTGGCATTTTCTCACATACTACCCCTGATTCTTTGTGCCAGTTAGATGCAGCCCCTCTGATTCTAGCTTTAACATCTTCATTCAGACTTCCCTTCTCTTCAACTGCCACTTGCAAAGTATTGAAGCTGTTAACCTGTTTCATTATTTCCCTTTTATCTCATTTCTTCTCTTCTAGCTTCCATTTTCTGCAAGTACAACTGTGTTATCTGTACGAAGTTTCATACCATGCGCTTTCAGTTTTGCATTCCATTCCCGTCATTTGCTGAAGTTCTTTTCCAGAGTCTGCCTGTAATGCCACATTGTCTGCATACTGCAGCTTTGTTCCTCTGTCCACTATTACCCATTTGCCAATATACTCCACCACTATTATGAACAACAGTAGGCTGAGAACTGAACCCTGATGCACACTGACTCCCACTGAGAAACCCTCTGTGAGTCTGTATGTTGTGTGTACTTGTGTCATTGGGTCTTTGTACATAGCCTGCAGTAATTCTGTCAGTGTTTCTAGGACTTCCAACCATCACGATTGCCAAAATCAGCTTTCTTAGGACCTTGTCTTATGCTTATACCGCTATGAGTACCCTCTGAAGCTATTTCTCCCCTAAATCACCCAACATCTCGATCATATCTGCTCTGACCTCATCTGAGACTGCTGCTTTCTATGACATAATTTTCCCTAGTGCTGTTCTTACTTCTTCCAGGGTGGGCTCTTCTTTCTTTTTCATCGTATGCTGTGTCTGGGGCAAAACAGGTTCTTTGGGATTTTCTTCATTCAGGAGCTGCTGGAAGTACTCCTTCCATCTGCCTTCAATGTCCTGTGGACTGGTTTGCAGGTTGTTGCTGGCATCATTTATGAAGGGTGTCTGATGACTACCTTCTTTATCTTTCTGTCTTTGCCTTGCAACTTGATAGAATTTTTCTGCCTTCTACTGTGTCACATTCCAGAAGTAGGTAGAATTCCTGTGATGCCTTTTCCTTTGCTGTTGGAACCACTCTTTTAGCCTCTTTGTTAGACAACCAATATTGCTTCTTAGCCTGGTCCATCTTTTCTTTCTGGAAATAACTCTTCCTCAGTATTATTTCCCGAAAGCTTTATTTCTGTTAAAGTGAGCGTTTTTCTATTTAATCATTTTCTTTTGTTGAATTACGGTTAAAACGTTTTAATAGAATCAAACTACAGCTGACCTGTGCTTTGTGTAACCATCTTTTCTTTCTCCCATTTTTTTCTGCTCTCCTTTTTAGTTTTGATGACTTTCTGGACTTCTGCATTGCACCACCAGCTTTCCTTATGTAACTTATGATGAGGCCACACATTTATTCTATAGTCCTCAAACGTGCTGGTTTGAAGCACTGGCATTCTTCTTCAGCTCCACCTATTTCTTCTTCTTCCTGAGGTGCTAGAGCCCTGAGCTCTTGTGCTTTTTCTCCAGCTAACTTCCAGAGCTCTTGTGCTTTTTCTCCAGTTAACTTCCAGGTCTTCAGCCTAGTGTCTGTTGACCTTAGTGCCTTTTCTGATTACTGCTTGCAGTTGATTGTGGCAACTAATGGTTTATGCTATGGGCCAACTATTTCACTGCAGATGACTTTGCAATCTTTGATTCTATCCCAATGCCCTTTCTTTACTGAGGGGAAGTCTAACTGAGTTGCACTCTTGTATGTGATCTTTTGACTGTGTCTCTTGGTGAACTATATGTTGGCCACCATAAAGTCATTTGCAAGACAGAAGTCTATAATTGCCTCTCCTTCTTTATTCCTGTTGCCTCATACACTTGGAGCCAGGCAGTCCTCATATCCTGTTCTATCTGTACTGTTGTGTGCATTCAGGTCTCCCATTATGACCACCAACTCCTATTGTCCTGCTTTATCCAGTAGGTCCTGCAAGTGCTGCTTGAATTCACTCTTTTCCTCACTATCACAATCCTGCTGTGAGGCATAGGTTGAGATTATCCTTCCAAGAAAAACACAAATTCAACCAGCACCATGCCAGTAAAGCGTTTATTGCGATCTGGTACCTCGGCTTTTCGTCTTCAAATGGATCACAAATACAGAGTGTTGTTAACTGTTATTTATACAAATTTTCTAAGTTAATCAGCACTAATTAATCAATTACATCATTTTATAAATAAATTTAAAGTGCTCTACCAGTATTTTGTCCTTTAAATCTCAACATTAAAAATTGAAATCAACATCAAATTACCTTCAAAAATGCTATTCTTTAGCTTACAATATTCCATATATATTTATTAACAGATATGTAAAAAAGTGTGACAAAATATGTATAAGAAAGAATTAATTTGATTGCTTCAAAGTAATTCATATTATAAAAGACAAGTATTAATCATTGAATATTGTCCTATATATTGTATTATATCTAACCATGTGAAAATACACAAAAAAATATTTAAGATATGAAAAGATATAACTTATATAAATACATTTTTATCAAATATCAAGTTAATCTATAATGACTAAAGGATTTTTAAAGCTTGAAATTTGAGTATAATTTTATAAGCAACCAATTTTACAACCGATATTTATATGTATTCTTTGTATATAAGAAAATTAGTTAATATTAAATACTTAATTCCAAGTTCAATCCATGTGGTTTCAATGTATTAAATTTAAGAATCATTCTGGTCTCTAATTCGAGTAATTTTTGAACTAATAGTCCCCCATTTTCACAATTAAAAGGTTTACCCAAAACACAAAATTTTAGACTGCTTGGGTCACTCTTATGTTTTTCCAAAAAGTGTTTGGCCACCGGACTATATTCATTTTTGTTCCTAATATCTTTTATATGTTCCAAAATTCGAACACGAACCATTCTTTTTGTTTGACCTATGTACCACGTATTGAGACATGAACAACCCAATATATATACCACTCCCGTTGATTTACAATTGAAACGATATCTAGCTTTAAAAGACACACCATTAATGTTAGTTATATTGTCAATTCTGCTACAAACACTACACTGTCCACATGAAAAAGTGCCTACAATATTATCTTTGATTACCTCTTCACCTTTGCTGAAAAAGTTATAATTTAGTAACTCCTTCAGATTTTTCCCTCTTTTGTAAGAGAAAATTATATGTTTGGGAAACATAGAACCTATATTTTCATCCTCACAAATCAGATACCAATATTTTCTTATAATGTTACACACTTCTTTAGATAAAGGGGAATATTTTGTAACAAAAAATAACTTAAACTCACTAGTCTTTATATCATCTTCACTTCTTCCCCTTATTACTATATTTTTTCTTCTTTCTATTGTTAAAGGACTTTGTCTTTCCTGTCTAACTTTTTGATGTTCATATTCTAAGTGGTCTGTGATTCCTAGTACTTTATTTTTAGAAAATAGCAAATGATCATTTTTATAGCCTCTCTTGGATAACCTTGATTCTACCTTACTTAGTTCAAAATACCTATCATTAACATCACTAGTGTGGTTATAAATCCTTTGAAATTCACCAAAAGGTAGAGACCAAATCAGATGTTCCGGATGCATACTTTCTGCATGTAGGAACATATTTACAGAGGTTACTTTCCTATAAGGTCTATACCCTATTTTTCCATCTTCATGAAACAAAGTTATATCTAGAAAATTAATCCTGTTTCTATCAATTTCATAAGAAAAATTTAGACCATGATCATTATTATTTAATTCTTCAAAAAATTCTAGAAATTCAATAATCTCACCACTACATATCAATATGAGGTCATCAATAAACCGCTTATAGAATATTACATTTTTTTGATAGAAGGAAGTTAAATAAATATATAACTTCTCAAAATAACCCATATAAAGGATGGCATATGAGGGCGCAAAGGCAGCCCCCATAGCCGTCCCTTTGGTTTGAAGGTAAAAGTCATTATTAAAATGAAAATAATTGTGGGAAAGACAAAATTCCAACAATTGTATCAAAAAAGAGGTTCTAGGACCGTCTCCCAACATATTTTGAACAGCTTCAAGTCCCCACCTTCTATTAATGTTAGTATATAATGCCTTCACATCTATAGTTACCCAATAGTAACTATTATTCCATTTAATTTCACCAATTTCATCTAATAAATCCTGAGTGTTAGAGATGTGAGCTGAAATTTTAGAAAGGTGACTTTTTAAATGGAAGTCCAAAAAAATATTAACTTTACTCAAAAAAGATTCTTTGCCTGAAACTATAGGCCTCCCTGGTGGCTTTATTAAATTATTGTGCACTTTTGGTAATGCATAAAAGGTTGGCGTCATTGTTTTTTTTTTTGGCGTCATTGTTTTTTTTACATATAGATTATCCTTCCACCTTAGTCTGATTGATATGAGTCTGTCACTGATTCTGATGACAGCCCTCACTGTCTTCCCACACTATATCTAGTTTAACGTCATCTTGAGTAGTACGTTCTAGATTCCAAGCCAAGTGGATTTCCTGCATCGCCCTTCCATCTTGTTTACTGTGGACAGAGGATGTCCAGCCTCCTCCTTATCATTATGTGAAAGAACTTCCAAGCTGCATCCTGTCATTGAACCTATAATGAAGCGTATCGATCCTTAGTTTATGTTTGGCTGATTGATTGGTTTTACATCTAGCTTTTGCTCAACAGTGGTAGCCCAGGTATCTCTAGCTGAGCAACTGGACAATGGTCAGAGCTGCTGTAAGTTCGGTGTCCTTTGCCAGAGGTCTAGAGTGTTTCTGCTTGAATCCAAACCATCCAAAGCAAAAATCAAGAAACTAAGTATATTTTATGTTTTGTCTACACCTTTTCCACTGTATTTAATTGAATTTCTGCATTATTTTCTGTCTGTTTTACTGTTTGTGGCTGCTTCATTATTTGCACTGGTTTTGCACTGTACTGTTACTGAGACAGCATAGACTAGATTCAGACCTGCTGAATCTAGCCTGTAGTGATAAAAGTGAGCACTAATCTTGCTATCTTACATTAAGTGAGGCTCCACTGCATCCTTGTGGCAGAAGAGTATCCTTACCTGAGCTGGGGAATGCTGTAGGAAGGATCATTGTGTGACTTCCTGTTAGTAGATTATCTTAAAAGTGTTTAATTTTGCCTACATTTAAGCCTCACATTTGGGCTTGGTGGTGCCCTGTATAGATGCAAATTCCTACAAACAATTTTTTTCCCCTAGACGTATGCCATTGAACATCATCAAGCTTCCCTGTTACACTGCAGGCAACTCAGCTGAGCACTGAGCAGCATAGCCACAGTTTTTCATCCCTAATCCTTCCCTAATCTTCAACAGAATAAGCCCCCCCATGTTACTCCTAGAGCAAAAGCTAATTTAACTTGCCCATTTCCTGATAGTACTTACAGTTTTAACCTGCCACAATGGATGGTCAGTTTCCCACCATTTCTCCAGCCAGCTTGATTGACATGGACATCGTGAGGCAATGTAGTAATTGCCACATGTATACTGACAAACACTTACCCCTAAAACATACAAATACAGTACGTGTGCAACGTAATTATACCATGAAACTGGAATCAATTGTTTCATGCAACAACAAACCAGACATCAAACAGGTTGTCACCACTCCTCTTACATAAGATAAGGCCACATCACATAAACCCACATATGCGGTGTCACTCAGTAAATGCCTACCAAAGGATCAGAAACCTCCTAAGCGCAAACCACTCGTGTATGTAGAAACATGAATAGAATCCACTACACATTACAACACACACCGGTATCTCAGCAAATAAGCCCCTAAGACAAAACACATCAAGACCAAATGTCATACTGGTCATAACATGATAGTGAGACACACAGATGCCCCCTTCACCAGGCTGGATAAGGAGAAAGTTACAGTCAGCTGCCTGTCAGGTGCCAACATCTGTCAAATTATGCATGCACTCAAGTCACTTACCAACAAGTACTGTTATGACTCTGTCATAGTTCACATTGGGGTGAATGACTTGCGATGTACCTTTCTGGACTATATGAAGAGAGACATGATTGAATTCTTAGACTGTGTCCAAGGCAAGTATGACCCTAGCCCTAAACAGCATTCTACCTTTATCCAGGATGATGCCACAATATAGACAAAAAAAAAATAGGCTTCAACAATTGGCTTAGCTTCTGGTGTCAATCCAAGGGGATCCAGTACCTGTCAGCCTTGAAAGACATAGTGACAGACCACACTGCTTTGCCAGAGATGGTCTGCACTTGTCTCCTTATGGCTTTTGAATACTGGCAAAGACTCTTGCCTCCTCCATTGTGCCTTTCTTTAGGCAGTGTAACGTAACAATATCCACTCGTGACAAACTCAAGGTTATGCAGCTTGATGCTAGGAGCCTAAACAGGAAACTGCACTCCATGGAAACACACCTCTGTCTGGATGATGCTGACATCTGTGTAGTCACAGAGCCATGGTTTAGGGCTGCATAGAGCACCCCAGCTGTGCAAGGCTACAATGTCTTCCACATGTTCAGACCTCAAAATGAGAATGAGTGTGAAAGGACCAAAGACAGAGGTGCATCCATCTTCATTAGAGCTAAGTACACCTCGAGACTGGTTAAACAGTATGACTCTCTTGAGCTACTCCAGGTCCATCTAACTATAAACAAAGTACTCTACCACATCATTGTTAACTATAGGTTCTCCACCATGAGCCAAGAGAAAAATTACCGTCCACCTGCACCTACTGGAGTCACTCCCCATACAGCCAAACACCTTGGTCATGGGAGATTTCAACTGTCCTTCCATCGATTGGGTGACATACACTAACACAAACATGATCTAGAGGTTCTTGGACTTTAATACAAATGCCCTGGAACAGATAGTCTGCACCCCCACAAGGGGTTCAAACATCCTAGACTTAGTACTCACCTACATGGGGGTTGATTCACCCCTCCCTGTATGGTACACTCCCTGGTAAGGTCAGACCATAAATCAATCTCGCTCGAATTAACTATCAGACCTGACATTCCCACAGGAACAAAAAAAATAAAAAAAAATTCCAAAGCTAACTACAGCCTAGTATAAAAAGTTTCAAACCCCCTAGAAACAGTCAAAAATGACTCCTATGCAGGTGTGTACAGTACCTGACCAGATCAATACCAGGTCCTCCTGAAAAAACAAGCCACCCCAGGTGGACCTAAAGTATAAATAGTTTATATAACAAGACAAAGAAACTGATGTCTTAAGAGCAAGGGGGAACTGACTCAGCAGAGAGAAAAACCCTTGTACAGCTTAAACAAGCAAATCAGTTATCTTGTCAAATCTTCTAAAGCTGATTATAAAGTTAAAATAACATCCCTAGCTAAGGATAACCATAAGGCATTCTTTAGTGATGTCAGAAATCTAAAAGGAAATGCTCAGCTATGCGTCAAACTAGTTATAGATGGTACCACTCATACGGTACTTGAGGAAATTGCCAACCTGCTAGCCAACAGATTTGGCACAAACTTCACCTCCAACCCCACCAGCCATATCCCAAACTGTTCTTGACCCTAGTCCCCTCCCTAGTATCTCTAGACAGCACATCATATCTGCACTCTCCAAGGCCAAAAGCATGGCCTCAGTAGGACCAGACAACATCCCAGGATGCTTACTTAGCAATCTAAAACAAGACCAAGTGAAACCATTTGGTACTCTCTTTAACCATAGCCTGATAACTAGCTATGTTACAGCAGAGTAGAGAACAGCTACAGTAATCTACGTGCACAAAGGGGGGCCCATCAACTGACCTTGGGAACTATAGATCCATAAGCCTAACCAGCCTCATTTGCAAGGCCATGGTAAGAATCATCATGGATCTTAACAACCACATAAGTGACCTTCATACTCTTGACCCAACCCAGTTTGGCTTTGGTAAGGGTAGATCATGCTTATAAATCCTGGTAGACTTCTTTGAGAATATCAGCAAAGCTCTGGATGAAGGTAAGACCATGCATACTGCCTATTTTGACCTAGCCAAGGCTTTTGATGCAATTCCTCACTCGGGCATCACTGAGAAACTTGCCAAGCTAGGGTTAATCCTTATGCCACTAGTTGGGTAGCCAATTAGCTTACAGACAGAACTCACATTGTTAAAGTCAGGGACTACACCTCTACAAGTAGACCAGTCACCAGTGGCATACCACAAGGATCTGTATTGGGCCCGTTACTGATTGGAATCTATTTTTCATAACTAAATGCCACAGTAGATGGCCTGTGACTTATAAAGTTTGCAGATGATTGCAAATTGGGTGCAATCAATGAGTCCCCCAACAATGCTAACATATTACAGAAGGGGCTAACACAGGTAAACAACTGTTACCAAAGCCATGGACTAAAACTGAATGCAAAAAAGTGCATTATTATCCCCTTTGGTAAAGAGCTCAAACCCAGTTGTGCGAGAATTGGGAACTCAGGTTGATAGAAATTTAAACTTCGATCACCATGTCTCCACAGTGCTAAGGAAAACCTTCTGTAGTGCATATATCATAAGTAAAAGCATTGCAACCAAGGTCTAAGATGTTGTAACTCCAATGTACTCAACCCTCATTAGACCACTAATTGAGTACAATTCCCCCTTTTGCATGTACCTCACCAGACACCTGCAGCAGCTGGAGAGACCATAAAGGTTTCTCACAAGGAAAATTCAGGGCCTCCAAACCATGTTTTACGTGGATGGACTAAAATCCCCATCACTGTACTTTGTATCCTATAGGCTGCTGAGAGATGACTGTACCTTGCCTAAAGGATAGTCTCTGACCATGCCCTAATGGAAATGCTGCACATCCACAAATCAAATTGGACAAGAGTCACTCACTTCAGGGATCTTAACCTAGGCTGTGACATCAACAGAACATGCTAGAGAGACAGATATGTCTCCAAGAGATTGCCGCTCCTTTGGAATAGACTCCCAATTCATGTTAAGCAGAGCTCCTCACTGACCATGTCCAAGTGTAACCTGGACAATTGGAAGAGGGACTGCAAATTCACCCTGGGGGTGGTGCCCATGTCCCTTATGGACAGAGGTAGTCGGTGCTGACTTTAGACTCATTCTGCAAATAACGCCCATCTATCCAAGGTCATTTGGGGTAACTCAGGTATAATATGGATGACTGTAAGGGTAACGTGGGTATGACATGGCTAGGTTTATATGGGATCTAGGGCTGTTAGCCTAGTAACCTGCTATGAACCTATAAACCCAGGGCCCAATGGGCTTTATGGTGGTCACACTTTGGACAATAGGGACACATAGACCCCCTCCTTCCATTAGCATGCATCCCTGGAATAGGTTCCAGTAGCCCAGGTCCTTAACCCACTTAGTGACAGCATTAGTCAACATGACCAAATCACCTGCAGCCAAATAATACACTGTTGAGTGGTAAGCCCTGATGCATGTTTTTCTATCTAGAGGATGCTGTGCAATACAGTTGATGCTTAAATTGGTTGATCTATACAACTCTTGCCCAATAGGCACCATCTAGAGTCAGTGCTGCTCTCACAACTCCGTTCTTGGGTGAGTTTGAGGCGGAATCTCCTAGCATGTTTTTGGGAGGTGATAACCTCAGAGAGACACAAGGAGACTATGCAAACTCCACACAGGTATTGGTTGGAGTTCAGGATTGAATTTTGCGTCTTGTACATATGAGGCAAAGACCTTAACTTTCATTGCTCTTTTACTAGAATAACAGGTTATGTATTAGCATGCCTTTTCTAAAAGCTGTAAAGTCTAAACCTCAGATGCCTATCATTATTTAGTGAATTCAGTTCTCAGTGATTTTACAGAAAACCATAAATTTCACGAGGAGCATTCCAAATATTTGAAGTAGAAAATCCAGAAATTCTGTGAAAGTTGAGAGGTATGATTATGCCCCAGCTAGTTAAATACTAAAAACTATTTTCATAACCTATCTAATGTCTCTGATTTTCAGAGATTATCTTGATTATGTCTTCAAATATTTTTGTCTGCATAAAATTTGTGATTTGATGAGCAGTTGGGAAATAAAGTTAGAAAATAATACATCAATTCAGCTGCAAACTCCTTATTCTTTAGGAAATGCATGCACACCTGCTTTTACATTTTTTTCTCCTTGAATAAAATATTTTTTAAAGTGTCCCTAATGTTGGGTCTTTGGCCTTCTTATTTTTATAGCAAATACAAGAGGTTTGATCCAATACTTCTGTCTCAAAGAACTGTGAAGTGAATTGGCATCAATTTTTTTATGAACATAAATGCTGAATATACTAACCACCTACAGATAATCATGTAATTATGATGCTAATGATACAGTCTGAAAATTTAATAGCTGGGACTTTGCCTTAGCTGTCTAATATTTCGGAGTTGCTAAATATGATTTTTTTCAACGTACTAAACTGGTATAACAGTGTTGCCTTTTCTGTTATAGGTGTAGTTATAAAAGGATCAGCATTTTCAAAGATACACTCAGGACTGAAGAAATCAGTATGCCTCTCTGTGTATGCATGTATCCCATCACAATAGCAGATGAAAAAGAAATCATAAGTTGGGGACATAGTTTCCTAGGTTGTTACTAGGCTAACGAGCACTAGATCTTATAAGTCTAGCCACACACCCCAACCCAAATTGTCCCCAAATACCTTGGTTTTCTGTTGGGGAGGTTGTGTTTTTAAGGGGGTAGATAAGGAATTCATTACTGGTTTTAATGCAGGTTGTTTCTGTTTTCAGCATGGGCACAGGAACCATTTTGCTGCTGAGCATGGTGCAATTTGATGACTATACCACACTGAAGGTTTGTCAGACTGGCAGACAAAGGACTTGCCAAGCACCACTGCAAGGGAGCAACCCCTTTTCCTCTAGAGTTCAATGACCTTGGAGTTAAAAACGTTAATTAGGGAGTGAGAAGTTGCCAACCCCCTGCATGGGGACTGTGTGAGAATTTCCCTCTGCAGTAAAAAAAAAAAAGTGATTAATCTTACTTTCGCAAAACTATGGTTTCAGAGTCCATTAAGAAGTTTTTTCATTCAGCAGTATGGGTGCATAGTACTTGTCTGTGTCAACACAATTTTCACTGCTGCAATACAGATTCAGGAAAAAAGAAATTCATAGGGATTTCCTAAGATGGAAGCGTCAGGCTTCAGAAAATAGGTGGGAGGTGAGACTGTTGTATGAAGATCTTTGAAACATTTGCTACATAGTTGTACAGTATAGTGGAAATACATGAAAAGAAAGCCTGAGAAATGACTTTCTGTTTTCAGCACTTGTGAGCACAATGATGTAAGCAGAACCTAAATGAACGAGGGTTAGAATATATTAATAAGAGATAAAGGACAGGTTTTGTACCTGGAAGAAGCTCCTGACAAAAAGTTTGTATTAGGGAATAAGAGATGATTATTGGAGGCCATTAATGATTTTATTGTTATAGCTTTAATCCTACACTGTGGCCTGCATGCTCACATGTGAGTACCTGCTTTGCCTTCAGATGTGGCTGCGCACATTTTCCCTGAAGCCTACAACTTGAACATGGCTTGGCAGAGCCAGACACTTATCTCTGGCCCATATGTTGCATGACGCGCACCTCTCCTGTATTAGTTGCCTGCATTGCAGTAGCTGGACTGCTTCTTTGCCCCTGAGATGGGTGGGCTAATTCTGGCTGCTCAGTCTTACCCTCCTTCATATGGCTTCTCCAGCACCCAAGGTACCAGTCGATCTCGGGTCATCTTTATAGTCAGAACATCATTCCCACAAGTCGCAATGAGTGAAAGGACAGGGTTCTATCCTTCCTTGGAAGAGAAAAATTGCTACAATTATTCCTCTGGAAGTAGAAATGCAATATTCTTCCCTACCATTGGTAGGAAGGTTTTTCATAGATGCAGGTTATCAGCTTAACTTTAGTTAGTCATAGACACCATCTAGCTACTAGATGGTGTATCGCAAGCAAGACATCTTGATTAAGATATTTTTGTTTTTGTACATATTATATTCCTGATAGCACCCTTACTGCAGCATCTAGCAACTATATTAATGCTCCAACCCTACTTTGCAAAGCAGTTAGTTATTCACACGCATGAGTAACCCCTGCCCTTTTCTGCAAAGCAGTTAGGATTTAAAATGTTTACCAACTTTCTCAGGCATACATACTCAACAGCATTCAAAGGTGAATGAGTACATACATTTCCAATAATGAAATCTAGAAACACTTCACTACATCACTGAGTCCTACTTTCAAATTCTTATTTGTCAGATTAGTAATTTAAACTGTTGATTTATTTAATTTTGCTCCAGTACTCAGTTTACCCTTTTCAGGATAATGGAGGGACCCAGAACCCATCCTTGTAATCAAGAAGAGTAAGGCAGATAACTAATCCCAGAAGGCATTTTCACATTGTACACATTGGCTTACTGTAAGCCACGGTGGTGCAGCGATAGCATTGTCACCTCACAGCAAGAGGTTCTCCCATTCGATTCTCAGCTGGAGCATCTTCTGTGTGGAGTCTGCATGTCCTCCCTGCGGTTGAGTGGCTTTCGAAAGACATGCATGAATGGGCGTGCCTTCGTTGAAGGTTGGGTGTCGGGCTGGCACCTCGGCACCATAAAAATCGACTGCCAATCATTAGCAGACCGGAGTTCTGCTGTGGCGACCCCTAACCGGGAAAAGCCAAAAGAAAACAACAACACATTGGTTTACTGTGATTAATCATATACAGTTACAACTGACACTTGATTAATTTAAACTTAAACCTAAACTTATGAGGAAATCATAAATTCAAAACAGTGTCATTACTAAAGTCACACAACGCACAACACACAGAACTGTTTTTTTTTTGTTTTGCAGGTAGGCAAGCCCCTACACCCTGAACGTTGACACCTTCTCTAAGGGCGTATAGATTTTGGGAAAGGGAAGGGGAAAATATGGAAAGAAAATGAAAACTCACCTTTTCCCTTTCCACCTCCTCCAAGTCTAGTGAACCAGATAGAAAGAAAAAGCAGACAGTGTGTGACATAGCCAGTTGTGATCCACTAAAACATTGACTAAAGGATCCCAGTCATCTTCCAGCTGGGATATTCCAAGATTCACTGAAGAAGGCGGCAGTAACACATAACTATCTCCATGCACATACATCATGTGGTGTAATTTGGGTGTTCGACTTCAGTTATCAGCATTTCTTTAGTATGTGAAAGTCACAGAGTACCCTGTGAAAACCCTCATAGACGCAAGGAGGACATGCAGTCTGTATACAAGTTATATATATCTCCTTAGCTACATCTAACAGTATGCACATATTTGTAAATAAAACACAAACATTTCTCTGCCCCCCCCCCAAATTAAACAGATAACACATTGACAAAAGGATGTAGTAAGCATATGTAGCACTTAAATCATTGATGATTACATTTTTGTGAGGCTGTTTCCCAGGCGTGTCAAACACTGATAGAGTTCTAGCCACTTGAGCCTATACAACCCACTGACTATGTGGCTCAGCCTAGTCAGGAGTCTATCTTGACTCTTTAAGATATGTTTTTTGTAGACTGTTCTGTTACAGAGCAAAGATACACATTCTGAGAAGAGCACAGACTGGGTTGATTAAGTGTATATTTTGTCCATGACTAGCTTCTACTTTATATAGATTTCTACTAACAACAAGCCTGGTTAGGTCTTAAAGCTCAAGCACAATGTCATTCAAGTTTAGTTTAATAACACGTGTTTAGTTAATCTTTCAGCTTTCAATTTTATAATACAAAATGCATTTTTGCTGTAGAATAATGAGTCGATGTTTGCATTGGTAAACTTAAAGCTGTTTTTCAGTAAGTCTGTTCGACATAACTAGCATGACTGATAAGTTGTAGACTCTGCTCTAGAATCCTCCTAATACCATTCCACTGAATAGGGATTCATCTCTGAACAGCAAGCTAAAATTATTGTGTCAATGTTAGACAACATTTCCTGAAAGAGGCTCCTGCCAATTAGAATTATCACCTTAGACCTGCAGGGGCCTTAATATTGATATAGTATATGTAAGTAGTTACTAGGGAACTATATATATATATCGTATTTCCCCAAAAATAAAACTGGGTCTTGTACTCTTTCCCCCGCTGAAATACGCATTAGGGCTTATTATCAGGGGATGCCTTATTTATCCCTACCATACAACCATCTACATTTATTCATTTATTCATGTACACAAATCGATATTTATTCATGTACACAAATCAACACTTATTCATGTACACAAATTGACATTCATTTGGTACTTTTCTGTTATTGGACAACAGTTCTAAGTAACGTGTTAACAGTTGTGTGAGAATTCTACATAAATAGTGCAACAAACATTTCAACTTCAGAATATCTACACCTTGGCTTTCGCAGTGCAATATTTCATGCTTAACAGAAATTGTAGAAAAATCTCAATACATGTATATTGGAGGAGGGGAATAAAACTGAAAGCAGAAGCAATCCATTCTTCTGCCCCGATAATGGAAAAGTTATTCAAATACAGTCATGTCATATTCTTCTGGAACATTGTCATAAGTCTCCAACCCCCAAATTCCAGCCTAAATTTCTTGCGACTCCATTTCCTGTAGAACCATTGGCCCCAGTCTGTCATGCCTAGCAATAGAGCTCTCCTTAAATGAGCACTGCTTGTCCAAGCAGACTGCTCGTAGTGCATTGGCAACACAGCTGTCAGTGATTTTATCCCATGAATTTTTCACCCAAGTCACGACCTCTTGCAGGCTAAGCTTCACAAAGTTTCCATGCTGATTTCTCTCCATTCTTTTTTCAATGTAGTCATTGAGTTCCATGCACAAATGGTCCTTGAATGGCTTGTTTATTGCAATATCAAGAGTCTGGAGATAGGCGATCATTCCTGCTGGAATCATTATTTGATCTATTCTTCTCCGTGCAAGGAATTTCTTCATTTCTTTTGCACGGAGAGTGCCGGCTGAATCCCACACTAGCAGACCTCTTTCGCCACCTCGCAAAACATATAGCAGCATTATATTGACCCACTTCCTTATAAAGTACAGTTGTGTACACTTACCTTAAATGTAGATGTTAGAGTGCATTCACTGTTGCAGTCATCACATTTGGGTTATCTGCTGCAGGTAGCCCTCAGTCGGCCTGAATACCAGAGTCTTGGGATTTCTGTGTCGGATGCTGTCGCGTATTCCATGACGTCAGGATGTCATGGGTATAAAACATGCAGCCAATGCCATTACATCAGTTTTTCTTGCCTCAGATGTCAGGAGCCCCCTAAACAGGAAGCAATTACATGGTGTGGAACACCCCCAGCAAAAAGCAAATACCAGTGATATAAGGTATGCCAAACAAAAAGGATAGGTAGAAGTAAAGAGAAGTCAGGGGGCTGGAGGGAGGGTAATCAGGACTGCAACAGTGAATACACTTGAACATCTACATTTATGGTAAGTGAATACAACTGTACTATATTATTCGTGTTTCACTGTTGCAGTCATCACATTTGGGTTGATTTCCAAAGCTGAGGATGGGTGGAGGCAGTCAAGAAGCATAGGGCTGTCAAGCAGGCCCTGTAAGACTGCTGTAGCAAATCCAGTTCTGGATTTAGAAAGATAGGTAAGTGGTAATGCTTGGTGAAGGTGTGTACTGAGCTCCAGGTTGCAGCTTCCAGGATGTCCCTGGCAGGGACTTTCCTGAGAAATGTTGTAGAGGTTGACATAGCCCTAGTGGAATGTGTTCTGATCCCCTGTGGGGCATGTTTCCGATGATGTTTGCAGCAGAAATGGATGCAGTGTGCTATCCATATAGAAATGGTTTGCCCTCTGCCCCTGTAGCAAAACTGACTAGCAGCTGGTCATATTTCCAGAAAGGTTTAGTTCTGTCCAGATAGAACCTAAGCTGCCTGTGCACGTCCAAGGAGTGCAGGATCCTTTCCCCCGTAGTCTGAGGATTAGGGAAAAAGGTTGGCAAATGAATGGATTGGTTTAAAGCCACACTAGATACCACCTTTGGCATAAATGATGGGTTAGTCCTGAGGGAACCCTGTCCGCATGGAAGATAATGAAGAGTTCTACGGCCATAAGGGCCTGGAATTCAGACACTGTTCTTGCTGAAGTGATGGCTAGAAGTAAAGCTGTTTTCCAGGAGAGGAATTTTAACTCTGCTGAAGCAGCAAGCTCAAAGGGTGGAAGCATGAGTTTTTCCAATACAAGGTTAAGGTCCCAGGCTGGATGGCAGAGGCATGAATCTTAATTGAAGAGAGGGATAGGTCTTTGTGGAAGATTTCTGTTAAGTAATCTAGTATATGAGGAAAGCTGGGCACATTTGTGTCCATTCCTTGAGACTGGCTCCAAGAACAGTATCTTTTTCACTTTTCTGATTAGGATTTTCTAGTAGTAAGCCTTTTTGCCTCCAGGATGACATCCAGCACCTGTTTACTGAGGGATCAGGGGATGAACCAGGCTGCTAGGTTCAGGGTTTGTAACTCAGGATGCAAAATCTGGCCCTCCTGCTGGGACAGCAGGGAGGGTGTGTGGGGCAGGTGCCAAGGTGACAGTACTGTCAGACTGCACAAAGGTGGGTACCAGTGCTGGTGTGGCCAGTCTGGTGCAGTCAGAATTGTCCTTGGCTCGTCCTGTTTGGTCTTTAGTAGAACCTGTGAGAGGAGGGGCAGAGGGGGAAAGGCATAGATTGAGAGGTTTTCCCATGTTAAGGACAGAGCATCCACTTTCCATGCTTGGCTGTGGGGAGTTTTGGTGCAATATTTGCTCAATTGAAAGTTATGAGGGAAAGTGAAGAGGTCCACCTGTGGTGACCCCCCCCCCACTTTGGATCAGCAGCTTGAATGATTTGGGTTCCAGTTTCCACTCATGCGGGTCCATTAGATTTCTGCTTAAGTCATCTGCCAGTGAATTTAGTTTGCCAGGCAGGAATTGAGCTTGCAGGTGCACTTGGTTGCTCAAGGCTGTGTCCCACAGAGCCATGGCTAACCTGCAGAGTGGGTAGGAATGGGTTTCCCCCTGCTTGTTTATGTACCACATAACTGTGGTGTTGTCTGTCTTTATCAATAGTTGCCCTGGAAGAATAAGGTGCTTGGAGGCTGTCAGAGCATTCTGTACAGCTAACATTTCTTTTTGATTGATATGCAGGTGCATTTACTTTGGGCTCCATTTGCCTTGAATACCTTGTCCTGCCACGTGAGCCCCCCATGCATAGTCTGATGCATCTGTTGTTAGGGTTTGGGCGGCAGGGGGTAGAGTGAAAGGGAGTCCTTTGTTGTAGTAGCAGGCCTAAGGCCACCAAAGAAACTCTGCCCTTAGGCAAGGAAAGATAAAAGTAATTGTTTCCAGGTCCTGAGAAAGTTGACAGAGACTTTTTAAGTACCATTGAAGTTCCCTCATATGCAGCCTTACACATGGAATTAGTAGAGTGCAAGAGGCCATGAACCCTAGGGCTTGCAGCATTTTTTTTGCAGATAGCTGGGTTTTGGTGGCCAGTAGATTGAAGTAGTTTGTCAAATACAATTGTTTTTTTGGAGTGAGGAATGCCATCTGGGAAGTTGTGTTCAATCTTGCTCCCAGGAATACAAACTGTTGGCTGGGTACCTGATGTGATTTCTTTTCGTTGATGGTGTACCCCAGTGAAGTTAGAAGTCTCTTTACAAACGTCAGGTGCTGGAGTAGCAATTCCTGACTGTCTGCCTGAATCAGGCAATCATGTAAGTATGTGTAAATTTAAATTTTTCTCTGCCTGCAATATGCAATGGCTGGAGCTAGTCATTTTGTGAATACCCTGGGCGCAGTAGATAAGCCAAAGGGAAGTGCAGAGAACTGATAATGCATAGAGCCTGCTCTGAAACATAGGTATATTCTGCAAGATTACCTTATGGGGATGTGCAGATAAGCTTCTTTTTAAGTCTAGGGTGGCTAGCCAGGAGTCCTTGGCTAGCATAGGAAGCAGCTGTTGGAGAGTAAGCATCTTGAACCTTGAAATCTCCAGGAAGGTGTTGAGAATAGACTGATCCAGGATAGGGTGCCAAGAGTTTTCTTTCCTGAGTACCAGAAACAGTCTGGAGTAAAAACCTTGTCCCCTATGCTCTCCTGGGACAGATCAAATAGCCTTGATACTGAGAAGAGAAAGTACTTGCTTTTGGGCCTCTGCCCACTGGTATGGGGGGAGGTCTGGCCATCCACTCAGGATTGGCAGTTAGTGGAAGTAGAATCTGTATTCCTGGGATCCAATGTTCAAGACCCATCTGTCCAGGGTGATGTACTCCCAGTTTTTTGCATGTAGGGCAAGTTTTCCTTCTAAGGGTGCAAGTACTTGGGCAAGGCTTGGAAGAATTAAGGATAAGTCATATTGAGATTTTACCAGAGGATGTTGGCTTTCTATTCTCTGTTTTAGAGGTAGGAGCACTTAATTTCTTAGATCTGTGCATACCCTGAGACTGTAATCGTGGTGGTATACTGCCCCTAGGTTAGGAGTGAGAAGATCTGGGAAGGACTGGAAAGGACCAGTTTTTAGAAGGCCAATGACTACTGAATCTAGGTGGCTGTACCTGTAGGAAATACTTAACAGTTTGCATAGATTTAGCTTTTTCCTTCATCTTTTTGAGGACTTCTGCTTTATTACCAAACAGGCATTCTTGATTTAGTGGTGCATTTAGTAATTTTGCTTTGACATAGTCTGGCAAGATATGTTCCTTAAGCCAAGCATGCCTTCTAAGAACAGATCCAGTGACAGCAGCCCTGCAAGATGCTTCTAAGGCATCAAAACCACATTGCAAAGTATGTTTTCCAACTTGGTTAGCAGAATGCATTAACATGTGTAAATCTTTATGTTCTGCACAATCAGGAGTCAACATTATTTTCTGTTTAATTAGCTCCATAATATGTTGCTGATACTTTAACATATGAGACTGGCAATTTAAAGCCCTGATGGCAAGAGTAGCAGAAGTGTATATCTTCTTACCCCATCTGTCTAAAGCCCTAGCATCACTCTCCGAAGGGGTGGGGCTTTTGGCTATTGTAGCCTTAATGCCTTTAGGTCCCTGGGAAATGGTCTCTGAATCCGCAGTAGGATTCTTAAAGAGAAACTTGTGGGATTCAGGTACTCTGTAGTACCTGTCTGGTTTCCTAGCTGCTGGAGGCAAGGTATCAGGGCTAAGACTGGATTCCAAGAAGACATCATCTACAATCTCCAGAACAGGGGGTATAGCTAGAGGCCTGTGCTAAGGCAAGTCTAAAAATTCTCTGAGTCTCATTTTGGACTGTGGGTAGTCCTGGAATTCCCAGCAGAAATGCTCTGTTAAGGTATGCAAGGTTTCACCAAAAGAAAAATCCTCTGGAGGGGAGGCAGGGGGGATGGAATCCTCTGCATCTGAATCCTCATAGATAGAAAAGGGAATGTCCTGGTAATCAGAGAGAGCAGAGTCATCAGGCTTGCGGTCTGTAGAATGAGAAGGAAAAACAATCCTTTGTCTTAAAGAGGGGGAAGGCTGGCTTCCCCTAATTAAAGTTATAAGGTCATCAGCCATTCTAAGCATTTGTTAATGTGGCATGGGAGCTTGAGCATGCACTTTTGTCATCAGTTTTGTAGGCAAAGTGCGAACTCTGGGCCTGAGAAATTCGGTAGCGTTAGTCAAAAACGAAGATGTCGGTTTAATATGAACATCAGAAGGTTGGAATACACCCTCAGAAGCCAGTGCCTGCACAGCAGCTCTGGACCCATCCAAGGTAGAGACATCTGCAGGTTCTATAGTCGAAGAAGCAACTCGCGGCATACCGGACTCTGAAAGGGTCTCAGAAGGGGCTGTAGAAGCGGGTATCAGGGGCTGCGAAGGCGCCTCATTGAGTACCGGCCTGTGCAGTCTATCTCTGTCTTTATCCTTATATTTTTTTTGGAAGATCGGTAGTCGGATGGCTTAGCGAAGCCATTTTGGAATACGGAGAATGAGAGCGAAAGAATTTAGTGACAAAAATAGCCCGACAACGAATAGTTCGGGCATTGAACAAGGCACAAAACCGACAGCGATGAATATCGTGGTCTGTATCTAAACAGATGACGCAGTAAGAATGAAAATCTCTGTGAGGTATTTGCTTTCCACAGGCAAGACAATTATTAACTTTTTTCTGACATCGGTTAGAACAAGAAAAAATGATCCCCAATGGGGTACTTATCTTTTAGAATACTTAAGGTCTGAAACTCGAAAAACAAAAATTTCAGGAGGTGGCCAACCGGCACTTGCAAAGTGCTTCTGCTTCGCACAATGCACGGCAAGAAAGACTGATGTAATGATGTTGGCTGCATGATTTATACCCATGACATCCTTACATCATGGAAGAAGCGACAGCATTCGACGCAGAAATCCCAAGACTCTGGTATTCAGGCTGACTGAGGGCTACCTGCAGGCAGATAACCCAAATGTGAAGATTGCAACAGTGAAACATGAACATCTGCTTGTGTGCATCAGGCTTTTTTGGTTTCAAGAATGTAAATGGCTGAAACACATTTAATCTTATCTTTTTTGCCCTTACTAATGATTAGAGGCAGCGTTTTCTTTCAGTCTAGACGAATTGCCAAAATACAGGTAACACGTGCACTCTCGTAACTAGTGGAGGGAATGTAGATTGACGAGACACCCCTCTAATCATTTGTTTGAGATCCTCGGCCCGTAAACACTGCAGTTTCATCCATAGCAATCATGTTGGAGAGTTGATATTTAGAAAAGTCGATGCCATCAACAAAGGACTTGAACGCTAGTATACGTTTAATAACTTCAGTATCTTTCAGCTTGAACAGTGTTGTTGATTTTAGAGACAGTTCATATCGCTGAAGGAAGCCATCCAGCCAATGTTGTGATGCTTTGAATTCTTCTGGGGATATTTCTAACTGTGGTGCCATTGCAAGGGCAAATGCTTGAATATCAGCCCTGCGCACAACCAAAGCCTTTGCTTTCCTGTTAGCAATCCATTCACAGATGATGTCTTCCAGCTCAGGAAATAATGGTTGCTAACCTGATCCACACTTGCACTTCTTAGCATTTCCCTCGTCGGCCTGTTGACTGAGGTTATTGTAAGCTGCACACCATTTTCGGACCATTCGGAGATCTAACTTCTTCTCTTTGCAGAAAGACGTCAGATTCTTTCCCCAGGAGTCCTCCATGATTCCTTTCTTGTACTCGATGGAATAGCTCTCTCTTTTTGCACTCATCTTGTCTGGGGGGGGGGGGTTAATTGAAGACTTATGAGACTGGAGTGGCAACACAAAATGGCGACAGTTAAGAAGACACAACCACAGCCATTCGTTATCAAGTGTGGGTGCTTTATGCGTGTTGTCTGTACTTTGACCAATCAAAGTACACCTGCCAGTGTTTATGGGCCAAGGATCTCAACCGTCAAGTGTGAGTGATGATTAAGGTTACAGTAAGAATCGTAGAGGACTCCCAGGGAAAGAATCTTATGAATTTCTGCAAAGAGAAGACGTTGGGTGTCTGAATGGTCTGAAAATGGCGAGCAGAGTACGATAACCTCAGTCAACGAGTGTCAATATTATTATTTTATAATTCAACACGTCCGTTGTGTGTTGTTGATGATCTTAACTGGGGCTTATTTATGGGGTAGGGCTTATATCATGACCACCCTGGAAAACCATGCTAGTCCTTATTTTCTGGTTAGGTCTTACAGAACCCTGTCTTGGCTGCAACAGTTCTGAAATATGCCCTCCTTCAACTTCAGGATACATTCTTCCCTCTCATACAGCACCTTTTTTAATGCAACAACCCCCCTGGCTAACTACTGAACTTGAAAGATCTGCTCAAACTTAGGAGCAATACATGGTCTTCAGAGACAAAACCTCTCACCAGAAAATCATACTGCAAGCAAGCCATAAGCAGGCACAAAACCAACTACTTCAAAATCAAGCAACTTGCTTTTCTAGGCAAACCCAAACATTTTTGCCAGGAAGTAAATCTTCTCACAGGCCATAAATCCAGTGATACCATCTTCTCTCCTATCACCAACCAGACCACTGAAAACCAACTTTCAACCATTGACTTTCTCAAAGAATTCATTCACTTCTCTATACAGCAACTTCTACCCACAAATAATTTATCCCCCTCATTTTATCCTTCTCTTCTACTGTATTTTAAGAAAATTACACACAAAGAACTTGTTCCCTTATAGAAAATCTATCCCTGGATGAACCCCCCCCTGGAAGAGACAACCTACTGCCTTGGTTTACATCACTCTGCAAAGACTTCCTTGCCATATCTCTTCTACATATTTATAAGCTCTGCTTAATTCAAAATGCAATGCCAGATATATGGAAAACTACTCTGGTTAAACCCCTTCCCAAACAGCCTCAGCCAATAAACACCTACCACTTCCGCCCTACCTCCATCTTCCCTACACTTCAGAAAATACTTGAAAAACTAATGTACAATCAACTGTCCAGTTAAATCCAGAACCACCACCTCCACACTCTTGAGCAGTATGGATCCTGGGCTGACCAGAGCATACTGACAGCACCATGTCCACTTATAAATGAGATCTTTCTCAACATTGATAAAGGAAACCTTTCAGGAGCCCTCTTCATTGACCTTACCAATTGACCACTTCCTGCTCCTTCACTCCCTCCAAGAAATCAGGGTTAGTCCCAACACTGTCACCTAGTTCCAACATTTCTTAACAAATAGTTATTTCAAAGTCAAATTAGGCTCATCCATATAGCCTCCAACTACCCCTTTCCAGAGGAGAGCCCCAGAGTTCCCTACTCACACCTCCTTTATTTTCAGTCTTTATTAACAAGCTATTCTCTGATCTCCCTAACCTTCCTATTACTCTTTATGCAGATGACATGGTTATTTTTTGATCCAGTCCCTCACGTTCAACTATTCAAACCCAACTTTAGTCAGACCTCCACTCCCTTAATTCTTGACTAAACAACCATAAGCTTCTCCTAAACCCCTCTAAAACAAACAGTATGATATTTGGAAAGTTTATGGCAAGACCAGTCACTTAACTTCCAAAGTCACATTGAAAACACTGGTAAAAAGATAAGTTCTCTTTTATTCTGGTCCTGGAAAATATGCCTTTCTCTCCAGACCAGCTAGAGCTGCAATAGGCAAAGGAGTCCTTCTTGCATTACATTGAATACAGGATCCCCATCATAGCCAAATCTTCTAAAAAAAAACTCATCCATTCTACAGTCCATTGAAAACAAAATCTGCCTATTCATTTCAATTTCTTCCCCTTAGGAACACCATTGCATCACTCTCTCCAAGGTCAAAAGGCTACCAGTCTCCAACAGAGTTTAGTTACTCCTAGGGTCTCTTGCTTTCAAACTACTTCAACTAGGTGCCTTCCCAACTCTTGCAGCCAAACTCCATAATAAAACCACCCCCTACACCCTCCGACACCTCTCCCATTTAACTTCTTCACTTCAGACACTCCAAACTAAACTGCACTGCAATGACCATTCCTTCTCCATTCTTGTACCCAAACTCTGGCAATCCCTCCTGCTTCACCTTAAAGAAGTTTCCTTTTTCTCCATCTTCAGAGCTCAACTCAAAAGACACGTTCATCAAAAATCTGACTACAAGTGCTTTTGCACTGGACACAGAACCTAACTCTCTCCTCACTTGCATCATTTCTACTTTGATCCTCTTTGCTAAACATCTGCTTTCCTCTCATACTTACTACTAAAATTAATTCACATTTGCTTTTCTACGCTGCTAATATTATTTCCATACTGTTTCAATAGTCTATGGAATTATCAACCGTCTATGATAGATGGGTCCCCTTCACATGATTGACCTTTCACAAAGTCGATTTTCATATGGCCAAGACCATATGACCGACTTTCGAAAAGCCGACTATGGGGAACCGCTGTCTCCGTACAGTGTGGAATGGGAAAATTTTCCATCTTCCTCACTGTAGTGCGATCTCGGAGTCGGTATATTTAAGTTACGGGGAGGGTGTGGGGGGGGCAGAGCCCCTCACGAGGGTGCAGGGGGGCTTGCCCCCTGCTAATAGTTTTAAGGTAAGTGTTCGTTGTGTTTTTTGTGTTTATATTACATGATTGGCTTTCCAAAAGTCGATCATATGGTCTCGGCCATATGAAAGTCGACTTTGTGAAAAGTCGACCATGTAAAGTAGACCCATATATATATATATATATATATATATATATATATATGTGTGTGTGTGTGTGTGTGTGTGTGTGTGTGTGTATGTGTGTGTGTGTGTGTAGGTATATATGTATTTATATATGTATATTAATGTGTATATATATATATATATATATATATATATATATATATATATATACACACACACACGTGTATTTTTACATATATATATATATATATATATATATAATATGGATCTATGCTGAGCCATCGAAAGTACATTTTATCGAAACGTACAAGATCGAACTCACTATCGCGAAAGTGCATTTTATCGAAAATGCACTTTCGCAAAAAAAAAAAAAAAAAAAAAAACAAAACGCTAAAAAACAAAAAATAAAACAGTGCTCACGTTTAGGCAGGGGGCAAGTCCCCCCTGCACCCTCCATTTGGGGGGCTGTGCCCCCACACTTTAATATTCTCACTCCAAGATCGCACTACAGTGGGGAAAAGGGAATATTCCCTTATCCCCGCTGTACTGTGATCTAAGCAACAGTTTGCTTAGTTGTACAATCAACACGTACATGTTGATGTACAACTAAACTACATGCGAACAACTATTTGCTTAGTTACCTTTCAGCGAAAGTGCATTTTTGACAAAATGCACTTTCTTGAAAGTGAGTTCGATCACGTACGTTTCGATGAAACATACTATTGATAATAAGACCAGGCTATATATATATATATATATATATATATATATATATATATATATACACACACATATATATAATATATATATATATATATATATATATATATATATATATATACATAAAATATATATGTAAAAAAAATATATATATATATATATATATATATATATATATACATATATATGTAAAATATATATATATATATATATATATATATATATATATATATATATATATATATATATATATATATATACATATATAAAATATATATATATATGTGTGTGTGTGTGTGTAGCTGTAGTTCATAATATTGACATGTCAAATACTGACAAATCAAAATATTAACAAATCAGACTCACAGAATTATGTAAATGTTTTTAATTTTAATGGAGTAAGCTTGCCCCCTGCACCTTCCACAACCCCTACTATATATATATTATGCTTAGGTATCTGAAGTGGTGGTATTGATGAGATTGTTGTGCTGGTCAAAGAGCTTTATGGAGTCGGGAACTTTGGAAAGTCTTTTCTTAGAAAAAAGAGCATAGGCTATTTTTTTTTGGGGGGGGGGGTAAGGAGAAGCTTATTGGAGGTGAGTCAGTGGTCTAGTTCCAGAAGATCAGTTTGTATTTTGGGTTTGGATTGTATGGAATGCTGGGTTGGATTTCTGGTTAAGCATGTCATTGGCATACAAAAGGTGTTGATGTCAAGGGGTAACATATTTAGAAAAATGGAAAAGAATATTGGGCAGTATTGATCCCTGTGGTACACCTTAATGAGTATAGACACTATATAATGGAGAGGACCACATCTTCACAAAGTCAGGACGTCTTTAGCCACTGTGCACTTTGTGTTCCACCATTCCATAGGTTTGAGTCAAGTTAATCAAAATGGCACTGGTAAGACTTCCTTTATCAATGTTGGTGAGTATGTTGTCAGGTTGAGTCCGGACTACAGTCCGTATACTCTTACTTGCCCAGAAGTCATGTTGTTTGTTGGAAAACAAATGCTATTTGTCTGTTCTGTCATTAGATTATGGAAATAGGATGAGATCCATAAAATATTAACTTTATAGAGCATTAAAGCATGAGTCTGCTATGATCTGTTACACTATCAGAACCATGGTGGTGATATATCTGATTTATAAATTTCCCATACCTCCCTGGTGCAATTCTTTTCTATGCCATTTTTGCCCTTATGCCTGCTGACCATTAAGCTTCTTTCCAGCTGGGCATGATTCGTTATTTGCTTATACAATGAGACCTCTCCTGAAGTGATAGGGTTTGACCTCTCCATAGGGTATCTTCCTTCAGGCAGCCATTAGGATGTTTTGTCCCCTCACTAGCATCCTGTCAATTGAGGCTTTTTTAACTTCAGCCATCAGCAGAGGGACATGTGATGTATACCACTGCAGAGGCTCACAGTGCCTTTTTCATACGAGTTCCCACATCCTTGCATTGAAGGTTACCAGTCATCTCTGCCTTAGTAAGGTGAATGCCCATCCCAGGCCTAATACTTGCATCCCAATCCCTCCTCTGAGGAACTTATGCTGTACACAACTAGCTATGTCCTGTCCTCCTGGTGCATGATGGGCACACCCATCTTCCCTGCTACTTCTTTCAGGTCACCCTGGCCATAGTCAAGGTTTTTTATGTCATTGCCTTTGTGGCTGGCAAACCTGGTATAATTTAAATGAGATGTTAATCAGATGAATATACATTTCATTCATGAATCTTTCTGGCACACAACATTAAGGCACTGCACACAAGAGAGAGATGTGTCATAGCACTGAAACAGCTACTTGAAGTATCTTTGCAGGAAATGCTGGCAGTAGAGGGGTAGACAATGAGCAGAATGTGATTTATATGGAACAGGAGTTAGAACTGGCCCTATAATATTATTAAGTTATTACATCTTTATTTAATAAGGGAGGGAAGAAGGAAATGGGTTATCCTGCACAGACATAGTCAAGTTTGATTTTGTAGGGAATAGGAGGGTGGAGGAAACTACTCTGGCCAGTGAATATTATACTGTTATGTAAGGACAGGAAGTGAAAGACAGGTCATCCCCCGACATGAACCTTCAGCTCATTAGATTATAAAGGAAGAAACACAGCAAGGCAGCATGGTGCTTCAGAGGAAAGATTGCTGCCTCACAAATCATGGGTTTGGGGTTCACTCCTGACATTTGGACACTGTCTGTGTAGAGTTTACATGTTTTATTGTTTCAATGTGGGAGTCCCAAAGTGCACTGGTCTCCACCCAAGGCAATTCAGTACTTCAAATACCAGAAGACTACAGATAAGAAAACAGAGGTAATCCAGAAAGTTTGAGTCAAGTCTGGAATCCCTCCTGTGACCCAGAAGGTGACAGGACTAACAAGAAGCAGAGTAAAAAGGATCGGTGCAGATAAAAGCTATCGGATCTAGGAGTTTCCTCTGATACCCTCCCTGAGGGAGGAATAATGATGCCGCGTTGAAGTTTCAAGTATTTTATTCAATTAAGTAGGTAGATGGATGAGTGGTCTTGTTCTAATATTATGGAATTATGGAATCTCAGTTAGCTTTTGCACCTTCTGTAGCCAGCCTGATAGCACTAGGTATTTTGAGGCAGTCTAGTGACAGCCTAAAAACTGTATCGCCACTTCTCAGTGATTCAGCATTTCAGAGTTATACGTATTTACTGAACTTGGAGTCCACATTCTCACCTCAGAACACATTCATTAAGTACAAAATGCACACAGCACAAAGCACTTCTACTAAGCCAATTTACACTGAGATTGTTAATAGAACACTGCATAAGCCTCCAAGGCCAAAGAAATTTCAGCCATTTGTTCACACAGCAAACACCCACCATTGATCTGCAGACCCACAGACAATACAGGCACCTCTAAGAGTCGTAAGGGTGCATACTGTAAGCCCTTAAGGCCCACTGAGACTGTGCAGGAATGTTTTAGCAATAGGTGAATCTATTGTCAAGCATACAGACACAGCCCTCAATGGGCTGAATAAGAACAGGATGACAGTTAACTGTTTTTCTGGAGCCAGGATTCAGGGACAGGACAAGGGCTCTTAGAACCCTCCACCCTTACAAATATAATAATGACTTAATTATGACCCATGTGTGGCTAAATGACCTTAGCTGAACTACCCAGAGATGCCGGCAAAAGGATATGATTGAACCTGTTACGTATGAGTCCAAGACAGGAAATGCACTGATCTTGAGTGGCATTTTACCATCAACAAGAATTATGCCAAGATTTAAAGACACAGTCATTGACTTTAATAATTGGCTATGTAACTGCTGCTATTCTAGGGTATCTAATATGTGTTGACTTGAGACGAGATGGCTGTCAAGCCTTTGCCAGTGATAGTCTGCACCTCTCTTGTCATGGATTTCGCATTCTGGCTATACCTTTTATTTTATTCCATAGTACCTTTTTTAGATACAGAACATCTACTTGACATTCCTACATAGTAAATCTAATTGGTAACACATTAAAGTGGCTCTACTCAAGTCTGTATGCTGATTAACACAAAGTTTACATACATAATTATTTTAATCCCACCCACTCCTACAGAATTGTGGGATACCGGCTTTTAAATGCGAACTCATGAACAGACAAAATTATTAAACACAAAATAAACAGAAGAACAATAGTGTTTCAAATTAAAGCAAGCTGCAATTAAATTCGGCAAAAACAAGAAACAGTATGCATGTTGCCAACTTTTTGAATGCAAAAATTGGGACATTTTTTATCATAACATAACATTTTGCAGGACAAACCATATTCACGATCAGTGAAAAGGCCTGGAATTCACGTACTGTCAGAATAAAAACTCTCTCTTGTAGAATCCTGTTTTTGCAGGATGTAATGGCCCAAACAGGGACTGCCCTGTCCTACTTAAAGTAGAATAGGTGGCAACTCTTCATTCCTTGCACACAAGTAAAGACTTCAGTTATCCACATTCTTTTATAACACTCTTATCTCAACCTCTTTTCCAACCATAATACAGGGTCACAAACAGGAAAACATTCTTATTATTAAAAGCAGAAGTTGTTTTTATACTATTCTATGAATGTAGGCTTATGTCCATTATCTATCAATACATATGCCCTTAACCAGGACTACTCTTCGGGAAATCAGTAAATTTATAAGGGGCAAGACTTAAAATCTGGCAGCAAATTCATAGCGTGGAGCTGAGAATTTTTACAGCAGACGAGCAGTAGAAATAGTTGCATTTTCACAAGCTATGCAGCCTGTTACCAGTATCATCTAAAATGTAACTAAAAATAATGTTACCTGGATGAAACTGAAGGTTTGAATTTGACTACCTCCCAATTCTGTCAGTAGATGACATTCCTCTGACTTTAGGGGCTTACAGCAACTTACACACTAAGCTCCACACAACGATAATTAAGTTCTAAAGCCAGTTCTTGCTTTCCTCTGATCCATTTTGTGAATGACATAAAAAAAAAAACAAAACATAAGAAAAAAGTACTTTTACATAAAAGACTAAGGGTTGAGAACTTGAGGTGGAAGTTCTGCCCGCCCTAAAAAAATATCAAAAAGAAATGAAATATTACATTAGAGACCCTATTCTCCTTGTTCGCATGCACACAGCAGCATTTTTAACCCCCGGAGTGGGCGGATCTAAAGACTTTTGTATGCTTTTTAATACTATTGGTTGGTGGTGCGGCGCCTGTATAACTTGAAGGTGGGTTTTGTGCTTTGCTTGTGGGGTTACAAATATACAGGGTTTTGTGCTTTGCTTGTGGGATTACAAATGCAATAATTTGCTGGAATGAATAGTTACACAAGCAGGAGGAGCAGTTTGAGGAAAGAAGCAGATAAGTACTATCAGTAAACACAATACAGCGGCACTGCCGAATACCAGCAATAAGAAGAGAGCGGCCAATCTCAATACAAAATTTATTGAATTAAAACAGAAAAAAAACATGAATTGCTTTAACTATTTCACTGCGTTTTTTTGTCCTGCAGACTCGGACTTCATGAATAAATGTATTGAGATTGACCACTCTCTTCCAGGTATTTGGCATCGGCAGTACCCTTGTATTGTATTTACTTGTCGCTGCAGTTTCATTGTGGTTTTTGGGCACTGCATTCTCTTTTTTGTGGTAAGTACTATCAGCTAAACCAGGATTTCTGAATGGTGAAAAAAAGTCAAGTACTGAGAGACGGGGAAAAGTTGCAATTGAGTCTTCCAGGGGGTTATCTCACAATAAAGTGTGGCTGAAATAGTCAAAATATGGAGGTTTCAATGAGGGGGTTATGACTCACAGCACCCTTTTGACAGGGCTGGTACCCCACCCTGTTTCCCAACATAGATGGTTGCAAAAGGATTTCCCACCCACTCACTTACAGACTTGCTGGACTAGTGAACAAATACTCCTAAAAGTGAGGAGCCCACTTCATTTGTCCTTTCTGAAACATCTTACTTTGATAGAAGACAGATATTCTGAAAAGCATAGGCTCCAGTACCTGGAGGAAACTGAAGGTTTGAATCTGACTACCTCCCAGTTTTTTCAGTGGATGGCAGTCTCCTGACTTTAGGATTTTTTTATAAGCTGTAAGTGGCTTTCTGATCATCACTGATGTGAATCCGGTGTCGCTGCTCGTGGGGTTTTCTTTCTGTTTTTTTTTATTTTTTCCCTGATTGGTTCATAGAAGATTGTCAGGGTTTCCTATACCAGAATCCACCTTTCAGAGCCTCTGAAAATTGTGAAACATTTGCATGTCACTGGTCACTGGTGCACAGCCTTCTATCCGGTGTCTGGGGCACTGAGCAAAAAGGGACTGCTGATGGCATTTTAATAATAGAGCTTAGTAAAGTCACTACCAAAATGTCTTTACTGTTTTTTTTTTTCTTAAACCAAAAGCTTCCTAATTTATTTTCTCCAGGTGGCAGATCAACATCCAGAAACAAAGTTTCTGATACCCTGTTGAAAACTAAATTAGGATTTAAAGGGGCCAATCGGGAATTCGTGGCATCCTATTATTTTGAGCCCAAAACCTGGAACTACCGAGTAATTCGGTACAGTTGAGAGGTGTGATTGTGGTAGCTGATTTTGCATGAAGAGTGATGGCTGTAGGGAGGTTGGGTTGATTCAAAGATACACTAAATGTGTTTGTTGAAAGTCAACAAACCATGCAACTCGCATAATAGGCAGCTGGTATTATAATGACAAGAAAATGAGCAATAGTATTAAAATGAGGGCAGTCACTGATGCAAATGAGGGTAAACAATATGGTGCAGTGATTTATAAACAGATGTTATTTCCAGGGTTTTGACCACAGACAAATCTTGGAGTTATGGGAGACAGACCACAAAATGTACAAAGTAGCCACCAGTAAATATCTATATGCAAGAGGCTTTCATCACTGCCAGTAATCATGGTTGGGTTCTTTGTCACTCTTAGCAGTGACAAGTCACCCATCTGTGATTAACATATCATGCCCTTCATGACACAGAACTTGTGAACTACTACAGTGTGGCTAGAAACACCATGTAGGAGGTGTTGAGATGTATCTCCATAATGTGCAGGCTCAGGGGATGCACAGAGTACATATCCATTTGAACATCAAGGTATATGTGGCTTTGAGAATACTAGCTACAGTGACCTTTCAATGATGAGTGAGGGACACAATGGGTGTATCCCACACATTTACCTCAAAGATAATCCACCAATTCCTTGATACCATGCTATAGCATGTGGAAGAGCATATGTAGTTTCCATGTATCACTGATGATAAATGCAACACCATATGGGCTTTTTATGGTATAGCTTGTTTTCCAACACTACAGGGGTTTATAGACTGTACTAGTAATACACTAAAGCCTCATCTGGGGAGCAGAGGCAAAGATATATCAGCCATAAAGGATTCTAGTTTATAAGCTGCCATATGGTTTGCAATACACAGGGTATAATATACTATGCATCTGCAAGTTACCTGGGTAGTGCCCTTGACTCACACATATGGCACATGTGCAACTTCTACCAGAGGTTTGTGTGGGGTGATTTTTCCCTATGGATATCATATGCTCAAATGGGGTGGGCCACAATGTCAGGTATCAACAACAGGGAGAGTGGGTTTGTGTGTGTGTGTAGTTGAAGTTTACTGCTGTGCATATTTGTGTGTGTCAGTCATGGGCAGTAAATAGGGGAAAGTTGGGTAGATTGGCCAGGATGGTGTGATTCCTCCAGTATTGTGCAAGTGTGTGGTAATGGACATTGTTTGTGTGTGTGTGTGTGTGTGTGTGTGTGTGTGTGTGTGTGTGTGTGTGTGTGTGTGTGTGTGTGTGTGTGTGTTTGTTGGGACACAGCTTCAGAAAATGATGCAACACTGTGCTGAGATCTGGTGGACAGTTCCAGGGCATTTGTAGGAGATATATGTGACTGTGCACATTGCCACCCATAGGGCTAGCCTCTCCTGGGAAGATCACAGGCATGATCCACACAACACAGACAGGAAAGAGTGCTCCATGAGTTTTAATGGTGGCTAATGCTACTAGTGGTCTCCGCATGAAGATCCGCTTCATATGTACATTCCTGTCACCCTATAGTGCACTGAACACTGGCTGGGGGTGTGGAAGTGGTAGCAGTGTGGGTCTAGGACCACTCTCTCTCCCTTCCACAGTGAACTTTCCCATCAGACATAGAGGTGGCCCAACCATGGGAAGTCCATCTTCTGTGATGTGAAGCTGCACAGGGTCACCTACTGTGTGCAAACATTCTGTGCAACATATCAATGATGTTGCAGTTGTACCCCATGCACTCCTTCAGTAAACTGTATACCACCCTAACCAACACAACTATGCTTGTGTTGGTGTCTGCTTGTCCCTGCATTATGGCTTTGCTGAAATGCTGAGTAGTTGCCGTAGGCACATGGGCGCGTGCACGCACACACACACACACACACACACACACACACACACACACACACACACACACACACGCGCATATGTGCAAATGCACACAGACACACACACGCACGCACACACATGCATGCACACGGGCAAACAGACAAAGACACACACACACATACACACACACACACACACACACACACACACACACACACACACACACACGCACACGCACACGCACACGCACACACACAGGCACACACACAGACATGCAGCTAGGGAGATATGGCATGCCTGATCACTGGCATATTGTCCTGAGATGTTATCTGCATGCTGTTTGGAGCTTGTGGCAACCAAGGGAGACTATACCACTGGTAATGATACCATTACCTGAGCAGATGGGTCTGAATTTTCCTGTCCATGGAGTGTCATACTTGGTTACTGGTGTGGGTTAAGCAGGTACAGAAGCTGTGTCTGTGGAATGGGTTGGGGATGTGACCATCACATTGGCCAAATTTACTACCAACACTGTGACATTAGATTATACTGGGATATGGATGAAATTGTCATCACAGCCAGACATTTCTCTGACATCAAGCTGGACTCTATCCATGGTGGAAGAAAAAGATAACACAGCACTTCTGAAAATACTAGAAAATTAATTACCCAAACAAAGCAATAACCCTTCAACAAAGTCTGCAGCCCACTGAATATAGTACTACTACTTAGAGTGGTTCAAGAAAATAATGGGTAACATACCTTAGGCATGTAGCCTCTGTAACTGAATCTCAATCATTCCTGTTAAGAGGTCATGTGTGTTTGTTGAATCAAGTCACGGTGAACTACTATTGCAAATAGTAATCCATGTTCAAATATGCCCACCTGGGTATCATCAACTGATAGCATGGTATCCTGTTTTTTCCTTGGCAGTGATGTCTGTCCTTCCACTGTGGCTTTCAGAACTGTCTGGAATCCCATGCAGAAATGTCAGGAACTCCTCCATCTCTTTATGGTGGCTCAGTTGGTACCTTCCTCCCATGGGTTGTCCTCCTTTCAATCACACAGCACTGGCAATGTTGTTGGCATGCTTTCTGACTTGAGGAAATGTTCAGTTGTGGTCGTCGTACTGATGTTATATACTACATCCCACCAAAAGCCTGATCAGGTCTCTCATGACGAGACATCCAATGACCACAGAGACTGATGGCCTGAAGCAGTATATCATTCCCTGCATGGGACAATTTGCCCTTTCTGTGCTTCCCACATTCATGCACAATACTGAAATGAAAAAGAAATAGGCCTAGAAGATGTGATATGATGTGTTCATACCCAAAGTGCTCCTACGCAGCCACACAGTCAATGAGGCAGAGATGGTGAGACCCATATACCCTTGAAATATGTAACAAGGACTACCCACAGTGAAGTGTGTAGTGTCCATATGTGTTATTCACATGGTGCAGGGTTAACTAATTACTCTGGAAGATGACACAAAGTGCACAGATGGCTGTGTGTGTAACTACATCTGGTATTTGTAGGTGTATAGGCCACATACGCCAACATAATTCCATCATACAGTCTTTGCATATCAATAAATCCAGTGAAGGCAACACTGACCCTCAATAGGCTTTGACTGCCACTATTTATTTATTTAACCTATTAACTGATGTTATGTGGTTCACTGTATCTGGGCAACCTCCACTGTCATCCAGTTATGACAGTTAACATCAAGCATTATGTGTATGCATCCCTCAGGTAGCTTGCAACAGGTCATCCCAGAAGATGCATATGCAATCTCCCTATACTCTGCACAGTTACCCCACTAGGTGTGTTTGTGTGCAGGCCTTTTCACTCCGACCTCCCCATAACACCAAGTGAAGCGGCGCAGGCCTGACATATAATGCTCTGGCGCATAATTATGAAGATGATGATTGTAAGTGTTACAAGGCCATAGAGAGCAGAACCCTTCACCAGTTTTTCAGTGAGTTCACTCAGGTGTGTGGATTGAGAAAACTATGGAATCCATAATGTAAAAAGATAACTCCCGACAAGTGTAATCTCCCAGCCACTTTAGTAATTCTTCACATACATTTACAATATCTGTAGTACATGTCGATTAGCGGGAGTAGTTTTGTGTGTATAGACACAACCTGTTAACTGTTACAGCCTGGATGGCAGCTGAAAAAACATCCATTGTGTTTATGCTTTTCAACTCTGCTACTTGTGAATCCCCAGTAAACAAAACCCACAGTAGTACACTCACAGCAACTTCCACAACAATCCCAGCATAAAAGCAGGTATTAGGTATACGACTCTTACAGATGAATATGCCTCCCCAGCACACATAACCCAAACAGTACTGCAACAGCTTCTGTTATAATGATCACCCAGTACAGCAGCTCTTAACACTGTCATATCAGTCATAGGTGCATAGGTTCATAGGTGGTTACTGGGGTATTGACCCGAAGGTCTTTATATGCCTAGCCATTTGTAACCTAAGATAAAGGAACTTGCCAAAACTCAAGATCTTAGTTAGCAATGACTGCCCATATCTAGGAGGTTCATAGGTACAATTCCCAGAAGGAATTTACGGTTTCCCATCCAGTCAACCAGGCTACACTTAAACAGGGTCATAGAGGGGCTCTGTTTGATGTGAATTGGTAGCCTATTCCAGAGGAGTGGCAGAAGATGCCAGATGTAGTGCCACACATCATCAGTAGGTTGAACACTCATTTCTTGGCCTACAAGTAAGAATGCACATTAGCACAACAGAGCACTCATAACTGTTGTGGATTTTATTGTCCAAGTACCTTTCCATGGCATTAGATTTTCAGTCAATGTATACAGTCACCACCATCATGGCAGCATTGTTGCCAGTCGAAACCAGCAATATAAACAGTTATCTATAGTAGCACACTGTCATTCATGAAGCACCAGATAAGTACAACAACACAAAATGAATAAAATACCATTCCCCACTTATTACACTTCAGATACCCCTGCTTCTTGAAGAAATCCTTACCCTTATTGCTTGTAGAAATCCTTGAAAATAATTGTCAGCAAAGCTGTCCTTGTTTTTTAGCCATTTTTTGTGGTAGTCAGCAGTGCTTTATTGTGCAGTTTTGAAATGTCTGATTAGGTCCTTATACTTAATGAGCCTTATTGTAATAAATGTTTATCTCACTGTGCAATTAACAAATGTCATGTTAAGAGGCTTGCTCAGTGACATGAACTCTCACTTACGAAATACACTGAGCATACATGAGTAGCTCAATGAATCCTTTAGGGATGTGGGAGGAATATACTGCACTTCCATAGCCAAAAGAGGTGCTGAAGAGCAAAATTGCTATCACAGTAAGGCATCATAATACTTGGACACTCTATGACCTTGCTCTTATCCTAACGCCATGTGTTTCAGTGCTGTGCAATGGTGGCAAATGTGACTAGTCACACTATCTAGCTGTCAAATGTTGAGCATCATATATTGACACCATCAATGCTTGTAATCATGAGAAGGCTACCATAGTTCCCCTAGAATGTAACCTGAAGAATGGCCATGACTTCCAAAGACACCAATGTTGGCAGGGCTCCCAGGTGCTATCCTAAGGAAAATAAAAGCATCCTTTTCCTGCTTCATAGGAACCACTGAGAGCATGTGACTGGGGACTATTATGAGGGTTCCTAGTATAAAGTAAATTCCTGAAACTGTCTTGTCAGGCAGTGTCTGATGTCACTGGTATACTACCACTCTAGTGAACATTGCCAGCACCACTACAATGACCTGCAGAGGTGCCATCCTAATTTTCTCCACTAGATGGAAGAAGAGGCCAGAATAAGGGCCCCAGTGATATACTGTAAGTGTGAAAGCCTTATAAGTGCCTTTTTATTAGTCTAATTATACTGGACATTTAATTAGTGGGTGCTGTACTTCTCTTTATTGTTTAGCAGCTCGGGTGGAGATCCTGGAGAACACCATTCCTGTTCCAGAGGAGGATGGCCTGCTAGCTGATGGGATCAGTGTGATGTCATTTCCTGTTATGTAGAATTCTTCATTATTACTGCCACCTTTCTGTGACCACTGACAGAGTTTGAGTGCTTATCAGTACAAATTTTGTTTTAGTTTGTTAAAGTGTCGCATATTACCATTACCATGGTTTCCATATACATCAGTGAAAGTTGTGAAGTATTTTATTATTGAATTTAAACTTAGGACTGACACATGCTATACTTTGTATAGGTAAAACCGAATCATTAGATCTCATTTCAGACTAAACATGTAAATATATTCATACCATGTTGTTCGCACATATACAGAACACACATGGTTATATGTTGTTGGTTATAACCAGAACAAATTTTGGATCATCCACTGCCACCCTGTCATATTGTCACTAAAACCTTGGGTGATTTTAATGTATATAATTTTTCCAGCAATGAAATTAAGTCAGAGCATTGCGATCTGTTTGCCAAAGGGTTTACCTTTGTGCCCTCACAATCCCTGGATATTGCCAGTACTTTAATGGATCTGAGAATTTACACACATAAACTAAATCTGAAAATTATTTTTAATAATTCCCTTTCTGCTTCTTTCGTCAATCCTTTGGCTATATCTAGCACTTATAACCTTCCACTCCACCCTGTGGTTCAATTATTCAAGAACATTTGTGAACGTGACATATGTAATTCCAAGTTCTCAAATAGGAACACTAATATAAATGAAGAAAGCTTACTTGATGAAATAAAGGTTTTTGCGCATGCAACTAAAATTATGAAACCAGACAAGGGGGAGGGGTAGTTCTAATGAACTACGATGATTATAATGAGAAGATGTTATTTATTTTAGAAGGAAAAGCGTACTCAAAAGCTTCTCTAAATGAGCTAAATGTGTCATATAACAAAATAAGAAATGAACTACAAGATCTTTTTATTGAAGGATCAATTACTATTGATACACTTAACTACTTATCAGTTCCCTACCCCGGACTATCTGTAATGTTTGGACTAGCAAAATTACACAAGGATCTCACACAACCTCCTATGTGCCCCATAGCTGATTCTAAAGGTTCTATCACTCACCCTTTGGCAAAATATTTGGACAATAAGCTAAAAGAACATGTACTTAATGAAATACACATTTGTAAGGACTCCTGGAGTTTTTTAGAAGCAATTGATAGATACCTATATGTTTATAACCATTGGCATGAAGGATTTATAATCAGTAATACCCCACAATACAGGGTTAGACTGGTTCACAGAATACCTTTTTGAGAAAGGTATAGCACACTTTGATGTTCTGGTTTATGTACACTTGATGGAAATGGTTCTCAAAAACAATTTTATACTTTTTAATAAGGAAATATATTTACAGCAAGAGGGAGTGGTCATGGGGTCAGAATGTGGTGGGCTATATGCCAACATTGTGGTGAAACAATGGGAGAAAGAATTCTTGTTCCCCTCAAAGTATTTTGGATATATCAAGTTTTATACCAGGTTTTTGGATGACATGTTTACTTTATGGGCTGGACCTAACGAACTTGTTAATGATTTTATTGCATGTATTGGAACCACCACTGATTTCTTAAAGTTTACACACAGCAGTGATTGTAATATGATTTCTTTCCTTGACATTCTTTTACTCAAGGACTATTATGATAAGAAGTTCGTTTCAAAGATTTTTAGAAAAAATACTTATTCTAACTCTTAACTGCATTATTCTAGCACACACTCTACGAAACAAAAGAAGGCTATAGTTAAATGCCAATTTGTATGTGCAGCATGTATGGTATCTTTAATGGATGAATTTCTGAATGAATGTGACATGCTGAAAGAAATGTTTCTAAGAAGAGGTTACCCTCACAAATTTATTATTAACATTATGATTGAGGTTGTCAACAAAAGGGGGAGAGGTTTTTACCTCCCGTTACTTTCTGGTGATAGTACATCCATTATCTCATCTTCATCCAACATTCATGACATCAGCATAGTGGAAGAAAGTAGAGATTTTAAAACCTCATTTATTACTGTTTTTACTGATGAGAGTTTCATTTTAAAGGATATTTTAATGAAAAACTGGTCCATTCTTAAACATGAAAAGAATATTAGATCTGTGATAGGCTCAAAACCTACTATTGTGTACAAAAAAGGAAAGAATTCAAAGAACATTTTTAAAACTAGGAGCCTGCTCTTTCACCAAAAACCTGGTTCCATGAATAAGTGTGGTAGATGCAACTACTGTAAATTTGTAAAAGAAGGTAATATATTTTGTGTCAACAATGAAATTAAGACCAGGCAGAAATATAACTGTTGTTCTGAGAAAGTAGTATATTGTGCTATGTGCACTGTCTGTCCGTGTTTCTATGTTGGCAAGACTGACCGGAAGCTGAAGAACCGCATCTACGAACATTTATATGATATTAAAAATACTAAAGACACCAATGCACTAAGTAAGCATATAATGGAGAACAACAATCACAAATTTTTATTCTTCATTATAGAGTGTATTAACGCTGATGTTAGAGGAGGAACATGGTCACTATTGTTGGAAAAAAGATAATTATACTGGCAGCTACACTTGAATGCAGGGAACTGACCAGGCTTAAATGAAAATATTTCAATCAGCTCCTCAGTGAAATTAAAGGCATTGAAGAGGTAATATGACCTCCCAAATAATTACTGTTTAATATATCATGTTACATACACAGATATGACATTGTTATTTTACATGGTTTTAAATGTTTTTATTCTATTTATTACATACCATCAGTCTTTTTATAAATTTGTAATTTCATTTTTTATATTTAATGTATTTAACTTGTATTTATATTGCTGTGGGGATTTTGTGTCTTCCAGTTTGTTGCTATATTTAGGATTTCATTTTATCTTATTTTATTCATCTCATGAATATTTAATGTAAAGTCATTTATCTGCCCTAATTAACTTTAAATTATGTCACTTCCTGTATGGTTTGTATAAAAGGAAGTATCTATATTTTAACTGTTGTCTGATGAAGTCTAGATTACCTAGACGAAAGCGCTTATCTATTTTGTTCCTGTATTTATATACTGATTCAATTAAAGTGGTTTTGTGATTTATATTTATATATATTTATTTGTTCCAGTTAAAGAAGAGTTTATTGGGCTTCAGTGCTTGTGCATACATTTTCCTTGCCTTGTGGGACTTAGTTCGTTTTTTCAGCATTTTGTGATTTATACTACTGAGTCATCCATTTTTGGTGAGTGGGTCCAATCCAGCTGCTTCGCTTGGGCTACTTTTGTTTTTTGGACTGGTTTGTGCTTCTGTTTGACTTTACCATGCTTATAGGTTGTACATAATTTTTGTAGTGAGATGATCACTTCTGTCTTTCTGCAGGGCATGTTTCTGGGTGGCTGATATGCAGGGTGGTCATAGGTTCATAGGTTGGTACTAGGCTATCGGCCCTAGGGCCTATACAAGACTAGTCATAACAATTTCCTGGCTATTTATTCCCACAGTATTTACTTCCCTGGACCCCTGTCTAGTAGAGTGACTGATGTGATCCCCGGGGGTAAATTTCCTATCTCCCATCCAATCATCAAGGTTCCTTTTGAAGA
This sequence comes from Protopterus annectens, assembly GCF_019279795.1. Lineage (NCBI taxonomy): Eukaryota > Metazoa > Chordata > Ceratodontiformes > Protopteridae > Protopterus > Protopterus annectens. Next base: position 617,663,303 of record NC_056748.1, on the reverse strand, counting down.
GGGCCAAAGAGGCGCTCTGCATGACATATATGGACAGTCTATTCCAGAGTCTGGGGAGTCTCTGGGTCAGGAACCTATCCCTCCAGCATGTTTTGTTTATTGTGATGACAAGGTTTAGACCCCTGGAGCATGCATCTCTGAGGGATTGGGATTTCTTTAAGTGTAGCATGTCCAACAGCTCTGGGTTTGACATGGCCTTGTATGTTAAGCAGAGATTGCCTCTGAGTAGACGATATGCAACAGAGTATAGGTGGAGTTTTTTTTAGACGGTCAGCATAGGGCATCTGCTTTAGGCCTGGATTCTTTTAGTGAGACATTTCTGCGGCCTTTCCAGTTGTTGCAGATGTCTTGACATGTACATACCAAATGGGGCATTGTATTCTATAAAGGGTCTAATAAGGGATGAGTACAGTGGGACAATGACCTCCTTTTTTTTCTGAATGAAAAGCCCTTAATGATGCGATGTGCCACATAGAAGGATTTCCTGACTGTTTTGGCGATGTGGTTATCCAAGGTGAGATCACTGTCCGCCTGTGTCCCTAAGTCTCTTATCACACTTTCAGTGTTTAGTGTACTGCCACCTATGTGGTAATTCATGGGTACATGTTTTTTCCTAAAGGGGATAACTATATATTTCTTGGCATTGAACTTCAGGCCATGGCTCTGCCACCAAGCATCTGTTTCTGTAAGGCCCTTTTGTAGAATATCCACATCATTTGGGGATTCAATAATGGCTTCCAGTTTGCAGTCATCTGCAAACTTTGTTAGTCAGAGTTCCTTAGTGTTGGCCTGTACTTCAGAGAAGTAGATGCCAAACAAGAGCGGTCCCAGGACTGAACCCTGAGGTACTCCACTTGTAACTTGTTTGGAGCTGGATTTGGAGTCGGCTACATTTACAGTCTGGGTTCTGTCAGTAAGCCAGTTGGCAACCCATCGAGTGATGTAGAGATTAATGCCCAGCTTAGTAAGTTTATCTATGATTCCGGAGTGGAGGATGGTGTTGAAGGCCTTGATGAGGTCCAGATAGGCTGTGTGGACCAATTTACCCTTGTCCACGGCTCTGGAAGACTGATTCGAAGAAGTCAATCAGGTTCAGGAGACAAGATTGGCTCTTCATGAACCCAAACTGCGTGGGGTCCAGTGTTTGAAGGTTGACAATGTCTTTGTTTATAAGTTCCATGATAATACATTCCATGGCCTTGCAGATCAGGCTCATCAGACTGATGGGGTGGTAGTTCCCAGGATCCAAAGTGGATCCTCCCTTGTGGAGTGGGATAACTGTAGTTGTGCACCTCTCAGTGGGCATGAAGCCTGAGGTGAGGCTATGATTAAACATGATACTTAGGTGAGGTGCCAGTTCATTTTGTAGTTCATGTATACACAGCCTGGGATGTTGTTTGGTCCCATGGATGCTGTATTCTTAACTTTGGAGAGTGCGTTATTTACCTCTGTGGCCATTATTACCGGAATTTGGCAATCTTTCAGTATTGAAATGGCCCCTTTAGGGGGTGAGAGGGGATGAAGTTTGCACTGAATTGATCTGTCATTACATCCCTATGCTGTGCACACTACCCAACTCAGGGTATATGTAGGAAGGTAGTGGGAGTCTTATAGGAGTGGTGGAAGTGGGCATGTTTGGGTGCTTATCATGTGGGAGGCCTAATGTGTGTTAGAGTTTGGGGTATCTGTCTTGGGTGGTGGTGGTGCAACCCTTGGCAACATATTGCCCATTCTCCAAAACCATGCCACCTGCCATAAAAGTGTTTATCTTCCTGCAGCCATGATATATGTTCTGCTATATAACAAAAAGTTAGTCTTTGCACAGCAGCTGATCATAACTAATTACTTTGTGTGTTCAAAATAGGTGTATATATACATATATATATATATATATATATATATATATATATATATATATATATATATGGTGTGTGTGTGTCATACCTCTTGGCTGTCCAGATTTTTGACTCATATTTTTGGCCTGTTCCTTATTAAAGTTTTGTTTCTCTGGCAAATCATTGAGGATTGAAGTCAGAAATTCGTAAACATTTGCATTTCAGACTTCATGCCCTTTAAAAAAATTCATAATAATGTAAAACCTGTTAATCTAGCAATGTTCTAAGTTTATAAGAGCAATATTTAAAAATTGCTCCTATTTTTGGGACTTTGTCCCTCCATTATTTATGGCTTCGTCTGGATTTTAGGTTATAAGATATTGTATATGTATATGTATAATTGGACAATTGAATGTGGTGTGTGTGTGTGTGTGTGTGTGTGTGTGTGTGTGTGTGTGTGTATGTATGTGTACTTGCATGTTTCCATGCCTGTGTGTGTGTAAATTTGTAACCAAATAATTGTATGGCGTATATTATGTGATCTTTGTATTGTATATATTCCATAGTACATCTCTACTTTAAAATAATTAGACCAGTATCTAAAGAGTACATTTTTTGAATTATGTCACCATATAATCATAACCGATTTCTGTCTTAAGTGCTGTTTTTATCTTTAGAATGGAAAGGAACTTAAGCAAGTTACAAAGGAAAGAAACAGCAAATAAGCTAGCAAAAACAAGTAAATTAAATTTTATGTCACTGAATGAAGCGCTGCTTATGCACAAAGGCAAATCAAAAAGAGGCATTCACAGTAGAAAATCCATTTTTAAGTGTATTTGTTTGGCAAGTATGTCTGTCCTACATGCCATGACAGGTAATTTTAGTCTATGTCTTTATAGTGTGCTCTTATGTTGTGACTGTGCACATTACTAAGAGGAACTTTTCTCTGATGGAATGAATCAGCTTTTAATCTTGCTGTTTTTGTTTATTACCATCTAATATGAGACAGAGGAGGAGAAATAAAATGAGCTGTTAAAAAGCAGTAAATAGTGCTTCCTAAACAAAAAAGACACTAGTAAGTATGCAGTCAGCAAGACAGAAGACGATCAAATTTGTTCAAATATATTGCTGATAGATGTAAAGTATAGTATTTCAAATGCATATGTTTGTGTTTAGGCAAAATGTATCTCCCAGAGAAGTGCATGTCAGTCTCCCGCTCTCTCTCACTCATGCACAGACAAAAGACACACACACACACACACACACACACACACACACACACACACACACACACACACACACACACACACACACACACACACACACACACACACTCTTTAGGCCAGATTCCAAATAACTGACTGACTTACTCAATTACTTAAACTGCATTGTATATTGGCCTTGCACTGAAGTATGTCACTCAACACTGAGTGCAGGTATCTTGGAATCTGACCCATTGCCTCATTTCTATACTCCATCCTACTGTAGTAGCTAATTCCAGCACAAAACCTCTGTTTTATTAAAGTTAATAAAAAGTTAATAACAGCATGTTTAGCAATGTTGCGAAGAAGATTTGGGCAGACCGGAAGAAAGCAAAAGGAAATTAGGGCATCCAACAGAGGTGGATGGATTGTGTGAGAGAAGACCTGTGGCAGTCAGGCATGACTGTCAAAGAAGGTAGGAGAGTGGCACTGAATTTTGAGAGATGGCGACAGTTGACACAACACCCCATCCTCATGCAGAAAATAGGAAAAAGAGGGTTGATGATGATGACTGTGGTGTGTTGCATTGTTATTTGTGGTTTATCACTTTTAATTATATAATACAAGTAAAATCATATCTCTGAGAAAGAAACCTCTGTTGCACTGTAAACAATGATTGTTAATCAGGATATTTAATATAATATTTTTTTTGTACTTTCCTTAGAAAACAAAAACTATATAAACCATTTGGGCATACATTTTATAGAGCAATTTAGTTGTAATACTTTAGCATTAACAGCAACTTAAACATTAACTGATATGCTATCATATCTATTAAGTGTTATCGGAAGGCACTGACTAAGCATAGTTAGAAGCAAGAACAATGACAGTAACAGGCTTATAATCAGTAGCATCCATGACAAATTACTACTATTAAAGTGCACATTCTGTTATCTGGAAATGTTTCTAATATTTGAGCTCACAGTTGTAGGGTGCTAGTTACAAACAGGGTTTGTCAGAAAATTTGACAAATTAATTATATTATGAAATGACCGGTGTGTTCAGCTTTTATTCATTTCACTCACTAATCACCTATTATCACTTTATGAAGGTATAAGGTAGAAAACTCCTGCATCAGATAAAACATAATGAAATCATTGCTCAGTAGACATCTTGCATGATTAGATAACCATTTTGTGGGTGGAATGATTAATGTATCATGAGTTAGAATGAGAAAGTATATTTTCTGAGTTACATTATCAAATCATGACATTGTTTATTTACACATACATATATATAAAATAAAACATTATTTTTCAGGAGCTGAACATACTGTGCCAGAAGTTTCAATTTATATTATACTCTCTCAGATATCTCGTTCAATGTTTTGCACTTTTATCCTCTCTTGTCCCACAGTTCAGTATTTGAAATTCTGAGGATGTTTCTTTACCAGTGCAAATAGTGAGTCTACTTTAGATAATTGAAATCCCATTTCACTGACTTTCATTTCACTGAGACCAAATCACCTAAATTTCACAACAATAACAACTCATTTCACTGAATCTTATTTCACCTACAGCTTACAATGCTAAATTTTAAAGGACAAAATGGGAAACCATAGACAAACACACTCACAAAACTAATGACTACCTCTTTCCACAACTTAAAAAGTAATTACTTATCCTCTTAACAGAAACCAGACAATATAACCAAACTAAGTGAGGAGCCCCCCCCCCCCAACTATGTATACTAATTCCAGGATCGCACTATAGTGGGGAAAAAAGCATATACTTTTTACTTGCCTCACAGTACTCTACACACTGCCAGGGTCTATATTACGTTATCGAATACCCCTAACATCGAACACCATAACACCGACACACATAGCCTGAACCGCAAATCCATCAAACCCCCCTAAACCGCAAATTTTCAAATCTCGAACCATCATAGTTGGCCAACACCACCACACGCTACATACTACATACCCAAACATAATAAATAAAAGATATACATACACAAACCAAACCCTACTTCTAACCCTACATTAAACCTTACATACACTACTATCTATGCACTTACCTTAACCCGCACCCTAACCCTAAGGTCCATAATTATTGCACACTTACCCTACAGACATATACCCAAACAAAACAAATAATCCACACACATACAGTTAACAAAACCCTACTTCTAACCCTACACTATACCTTACATACATTACCTATCTATACACTTACCTTAACCTGCACCCTAACCCTAAGGTCCGTAACTATCGCACACTTACCTTACGGAGCTATACCACAGACGGGCCAACCATCACACTTCGACATTTCGTGTTTCGCGATTTTGTACGCTCGCCGTTACCGTAGTTGATGCTTTACGTGTCGGTCTTCTGGTGTTCGATGTTACCGGGATTCAATAATGTAATATAGACCCCACTGCCACTACTGCTGGGAAGTCTATAACTTACAATACAGTGAAATGAGATTCAGTGAAATTAATTTTCAGTGTTTTGAAAATTAGGTGATTTGGTCTCAGTGAAATGAATTCCAGTAAAATGGGATTTCAGTGATCTGAAGTAGACCCCCAATAGTACTTATTTGCATTTATATTACCAGTCTTTTTGCCAATGTTTTTGTTCATTGATAGCATTTCAAATTCTCATGAAGTCTAAATATGAGTTTTTGTTTGTCAGCTTACTATAAAATTTAAATCATCTGATAAGGTTGTTCTTGTTTACAACATTACTAATAAAATCAAAGAATTCAAATTCTAGAGTTACTGTACAAGAAACAGAACATTTTATAATATATGCCTTCTTTAAATTGTTTTGTAAATCACACATACTTCAGACATTATTAAATATAGCTCAAATAGCACATGCAGGACTTAAATGAAGAAATTAAAGTGTTGAAAGCTGAAAATGCACCTAGCCAGAGTCTTTGTAGCACATACTCAGAATATGGAACACAAAGCAGAGTAAATGTACATTTAGCTAATGTCTTTACATGAACTATGGACAAAGGCAATTTTTCTGCATTTCATTGAGAACTGGCTTTGTTAGTTAGCAGCCCTGGATCTATGCCCACTGTACCTGAGGGAGTTTCACTTCCATTCTTCCTGCTGCTTTACATGAGATATTATAACATACTTAAGTTGTTATAAGCCTTGATTATATATTATGGAACTACAAATATGTCATTTGTCATACTGACATTTAAATGTGCCTGAGGAGTCTTGCTGTAGAATGTAGGCAGATGTTCTTCCATTAGATAATTTACTTCTCAGTGTTGTATCCGTCCTAACAATGGCATGATCTTTGTTTTCAGGTGGTATTGTGAAGGAAAGGAGCTTGAAAACTCACCAGATATTCAAATAATCACGTCTGGACAGAAGCACTCCTTGGTTATTGCAGAGGCCTTTGAAGAAGACACAGGACGCTATTCCTGCTTTGCTTCTAACTTGTACGGTTCAGACTCAACCTCTGCTGAGATTTACATTGAAGGTATTGCTGATACATTTTTCC
>NC_056748.1:617641740-617649240 GCF_019279795.1 Protopterus annectens | reverse complement strand
CAGTCTTTGTCAGTCTTCCAAAATTCAAAATGCTGTCCCTTTAAACCCTGTTACCTCTTGTTTCTTTAGTAGCCTTCATGGTAAAGATAGAGGGGTGTTCCAACAGTTCTTCCTGAATAATTCCATTCAAAGCCAGATACCCTCTAGGGAATTTCTTAGGATTCTGGGGTACATGATTTCTATGATTCTTATGATTCCCTTTGCCAGACTTCACCCGAGAAAAATTCATTGGTACCTCAGGTCAGTCTGGATTCAGAATCTGCACTCATGCTCACCCCAAAAAAGACTAGCTACTGCTTTTCCCCCCAATCCCTCTGTCATGAAAAACAAATTTTAAAATCCTTTCTCTTGACAATACAACCATCAAAGTCACTTCTCATAGTAAATTATTAGGGGTGGCAGTGGATGATAATCTTGCATTTCACATGCATATGCAAAATTGGATGAGAAATTCTCATCAAAAACTAGAGATACTTTATAGAGCAAAAAACTTTCACCCGACACTACTAAAACTACATTTGCCATTACTTACCTCCTCCTCACTCTTCTTTATTGCGCTCCCATCCTTACTAACTTCCAGACTTCAGAAAAATTAAAACTTGAACAATGCTATAACACGGTTGCTAAATTTGCAGCAAATACCCCTTTCAGAACCCACCACTGTATAGCACTAAACAGCCTAATTTGGTTAGAACCTCCTCATCAACTAATATATACACAACTTCTTACCACCTATATAATTATCCAGCATCCATCTGTCTGTCCAGCACTAAAAATTCTATACAACTGTTCCCAGTCAGTCATTGCTATCCAGTGACCAAAAACTCCTGTCTGTCTACAAACCTTGCAAATCTGCTGGGTTTTGTCTTTACTCGTGTAAAGTTGCTAAGGCCTAGAACTCCTTATCTGGATCCATCAGGTCAATATACTCCCTCCTATCTTTCAAAACAACTCTGAAAGACTTTTAGCTAAAATCTGGCTTTGTTCTTGCTCAAAACCAGGATAAACTATATTCCTAAATGTGAACAAGTACCTTGTCATTCCCTATACCGCCTTACCCTCCCTTCCTTACTTCTATCAAATTCTCTTTCCTGACTTTCTCTATAAATATACCATAAGCCTGTTTTTTCCTCATTTCAGATTGCAATTCTTGTTTGTATTAGACTAACTTACCTTTAATTTCTCTAGAATGATTGTCATATAACTTCTTTCGATTCTTAATCAATGTTTTTATATGTTATATTATGTCTAATTTGTTATATTTTTTAAACTGCAGATTTTTTTAAGATTGTAAAATTATTGTTCTTAAAATGTTTTGTAAAAATTTGGAGCATTTCTCCCTGTTCCTCCACTGAAAATAGGCTTCTACAGAGTCAAACTTTCCTGGTAATCAAATGTGAATAAATAAAAAATAAATAGATAAATGTATCTTTTTACATCCCAGTTCTGGGGTTTATGAGGAAGGAGGTTCTATGGTTGGTAGACCAGTTCATTTAAAATTCAGGTCTCATTCTCCCTTGCACTTCTCCTTCAGTCTGTCACAACAGATGCTTCATACCTAACCTGAGGATCTTGGTCCAAAGGGACAAAAGTGGAAGTTCTGTGGAACAAACAGGATAAACATGTAAATGTCAAAGTGATTATGGCAGCTACAAGTTTGTTGAAAGCCCTAGGTCATCTATGGTGTCCAGGTCATATGCAAGTTTTTACAGGCTGTACCACAGTGATGCAATAAATGAACAAACAGGGTGTACCAGATTTTACCCTCTTTGCAGACTTGCTGTGATAACATGGGATGTGGCACCACAGTTCAGTTTGATTCTTCAGGCTTTATACATTCCATTAGAGTGAAACATTGTAGAAGATAAGCTCTGCAGAACTAGGATTGACCCTCACAAATGGAAACTGCACCCAAGGATCTTTCAGAAATTGATCAAACTGTAAAGAACACCACAAGTGGATCTTTTGACTCCTTTCAGAACAAACAAATAATTTCTGCTGCAGGATTCCTCGCAAACAGACCTAGAAGACAGCTACGGTCTCATTCCCATGGAAGGAAAATATTCTTCTATTCTTTTTCCCCCTCCCTTTCCACTGATATCAAGAGTTCATCTAAAGGTTCAAAAGGACTTCCCAAAGATACTGGTAGTCGGGGCTCCCTTTTGACCACGGCAACCGTAGCTCTCCATACCTTTGAAACTGGCCAAGGGCAATTACCACATGTTTTCCTACAGACCAGATTTATTCACAAAAGATGGGTTGTTTGATAGAACCCAGGCTGAAATCTCTGAAGTTAACTGCCTTGATATGTATACCCCATTTCTGGAATAGGCTGCCATTACCTATTAAACAGAAAACTTCCACAGCAATCTTTAAAACACAGTCTGGATGACTGGACTGGTGATGACAAATTTTCACCAGAAATATGTGGAGATAATCTACTTAATGAGAGCCATGCCAGTTTCCCATCAGTACTTGGTGACATGGCTGAGTATCTTGTTGGTCTCCATAGGCCGTATACTTAGTAAGAACCTATGGAATCTATGGATAATACATTTTGATACCTCTTTTCTGAAGACATGCAACAGGTACTGAATGAGACTAAAAATCTGTAGCTATAAAAACATATATGTCTAAGTGGAAAAGATTGTGTAGGTTGTTTATTTATTTATTTGATGTTTGTTTACCAGGAAAGTCCAACTGGTCCAAAAAGTCCCCATTTTCAGCAGAGGCCTGGGAGAAAAGCTCCACAATCAGTTTTTCAAAAATCAAGTACAGATATTCTAAATCACAAAATATGATGTTACCATTCCAACGACCAGGACCCTTTTAAATCCCTCCTATCTTCTTGGTTATTTGTGTGAATTATTGGTCTATGTTATTTATTACTCATCTGTCACCCATTTCTGCTTGCTTGCTTGCCCTTGGACCCTCCTTTCTTTCTGTTTCTGAGATAAGTAGTTTTTGAAAGGAATTTTACGTATCCATCCACCTAGAAAATGGGCGAATCCACCTAGGAATACAAATGTTGTACTTTTTTCCATTTGAACCAGCTCATAAGGCTGAGTTGAGATTCTTAACATGGAAGACATTTTGCTCATTGCTCTTACTTCTGCTAGATGAGTACAGAGTTATCAGCTCTTTAGGTGAGTTATAAGCTCTACCTTAGTTTCTACAAGGACATGACTTTAAGAAGTAATCCTTTTTTATGCATAAAGCGGTTTCAAAGTTTAACTTGAGCTAGTCTATTAATCTCACTGTCTTTTTTCCAGAACTCAAAATACAAGGATGAAAATAATTCTTCATACTCTGAATGTCCACAGTCAGCACAGATACCACCCAGGAAAGCTGATCAGCTGATTGTCTCCAATGAAGGTAAGAGAAATGAAAAAACATTAGCAAAGCAGACTATTTCTACATGGTTATCTCATGCTATTTATGTTGTTATTCTCACCATAACAAACCACTTCCAGGCAGGATTAGGGCCTATTCCACAAGAGCTTTGGCTCCTTCTGTGGCTTTCCTGAAAGAGGTGGATTGTAGAAGTATTCTAGAGGCAGCAACTTTGTCCTCTGTGCATAATTTTGCAAAACACTATAAATTGGATTTCTTTTCCAGGTCTAGAACAGGCTTTACAAGGACCATTTTCCAAAGACTCCTGGATTTTAAAAAAACGTGTCTAGAGTGTTTCTCCCTGGGCCTTCTCTGAAACTTGGCTTCGTTCCAAGTCAGACTTTCTCGGTAAACAAATGTTAAATAAATACATTTTTAATTTACTTCCTCCTCCACCAATTTTGGCTTCTAAGTTATGATGATCTATCCGAGTAGCTTAGGCTAGTGCAGCAGTGATCTAATGCTGAACACAGTACAGTTTAAGCTAACGCAGAGAATGCGCAACCTGACCTGTAGATTGCATCCTGTCTGGAGAAAGAACATTCTCTAGCTGGGTGTTAATATAGAGGTAATTGTTGTGTCTTTCGGCTTTTCCCGGTTAGAGGGTCGCCACAGCGGAACTCCGGTCCGCTAATGATTGGCAGTTGATTGTTACATGCCGAGTTGCCAGCCCTGATGCACAACCTTCAACGAAGGTACACCCATTCACGTATGTCTCCACACAGAAGATGCTCTAGCTGAGAATCGAACCGGACAGCATCTTACTGTGAGACAACAACGCTACTGCAGCACCACCACCAATATAGAGGTAATACCTACTGAAAAACAAGTCCGCTGCTTCACAGCAGCATATTAAGCTGCCATGGAGCTCGGACTGAAAAAAAAAACTAACCGCTGCTATTATTTTATGCTCGCTAAGCAGCTCTTTTGCTGTTTAGCATGTGTAAAATAAGAAAGTAAAAAAATTAAAATAAAGTGTGTGTGTTTGTGTGCGTGCATGAGTAAATGCATGCACAAAAGCAGAAGACTGTGTGTGTGTGCGTGTGTGTGTGTGTGTGTGTGTGTGTGTGTGTGTGTGTGTGTGTGTGTGTGTGTGTGTGTGTGTAGTGAGAACAAGTGATCCCTGGCAGCAGTTAAGAGGTCAGTGTACTTCCCAACCTCTTAAACATTCCTGTCAGCACAAGTAATCTGGACAAAGCCTGACACAATGGGGGAACAAATGCACAGAAATAAGGATGCTTTTTAAATATTGCTCTTATAAACTTAGAAATTTGCTAGAATAACAGGATTTGTGTTACCATGCATTTTCTGAAGGACAAGAAGTCTGAAACTCAAATGTGTTATTATTTAGCAACTTTAATCTTTAGATCATCCCAATAAGCCGCAGTGGTAGCGTTGTCACCTCACAGCAAGAGGTTCTCCCGTTTGATTCTCGGCTGGAGCGCCTTCTGTGTAGAGTCTGCATGTCCTCCCCGTGGTTGAGTGGTGTTCGAAAGACATGCGTAAATGGGCGTGCCTTCGTTGAAGGTTGGGCACTGAGCTGGCACCTCGGCACCGTAAAATTTACTGCCAATCATTAGTGGACCGGAGTTTCGCTGTAAACACATTTTTATGAGGAACAGACCAAAAATATGAGGCAAAAATCTGGACATTCTGCAAAAATCTGAACAGTTGAGAGTTCAAGGTATCTGGATAAGCCTAAAAATAAACAGGGGACAAAGGTTCAAAATAGGAACATATTTTAAATGTTTTGTATTGGCATGCATTTTGCGAAGCAGATATGCATGTCTGTGTGTGTGTGTGTGTGTGTGTGTGTGTGTGTGTGTGTGTGTGTGTGTGCATGTATGCGTGTGTGTATGTATGTGTGTGTGTGTGTGTGTGTGTGTGTGTGTGTGTAAGAGAGAGAGAGAGTGAGGGAGTGAGTGAGATGGACCACTGGCAGCTGTAAAGAGGTTTACTTATCTAACTGAAGAAATCTGGATAAAGCCTAAAATAAAGTGGTAACAAAGGCTTAAAAATAGTAATAGATTTTTAATTATTGCTCTTATAGAATTACAAAGTTGCTTAAATAAAGGGATTTGTCTTAGCATGAAGCTTCTGAAGGAAATAAAAGTATTTTGGCTTTTCCCGGTTAGGGGTTGCCACAGTGGATCATCAGTCCCCTCCTAATTGGCAGTGGATTTTTACGGTGTAGAGTTGAATATATGCCATTATTTAGTAACTTCTATCAACCCAAACTTTTTAGGAGAAAATGACCAAAAAATAAAGTAAATACCTGGATATTTTTTAAAGTACTATATTTTGGATGTAAAATGCTTCCTCCACCACCATTAACTTATACTACAGCAAGATTGAAACCTTAGGTGGAGGAACTATTTTACATCAAAATATATGAAACAAAGTAATATAATAATAATTAAATAAGTAAAACACAATAATTTTACAGACGGCCCATTCTCTAAGCACAATAATGCCCTCCAGGGTGTGTGTTATTGGGGAAAAATGCCCTTCCATGGGTGTAAAGGCCCGCCACCTGTGGCGTCGGGCCTCAGAACACCTCTGGGCAGGCATTATTTCCACAATAACACACATTCTGTTAGGCATTATTGTTTGTTTAACATAAGAATAGATCTAGTAGATCACTGGCGCAATAGCCGTCCCCTCCCTTTAACTCCTTTCTTTAGCTGTGTGTTTGTATTCCCAGGGTGTAGATGGATATAGGGCAGTCCATATAGCTACTCGATTTAGGTTTCCTAGCATCTTTTCCTTTCAGAGCTATAGCCTCCCTTCTTGGAGCAGGAAAGCTGTGAAGATTTTGGCACTCTTAACTACTTTTTATATGGTGCCCTGCTTTAGCTCCTGACAATTGGATTGCATGGAAAGTGCATTTGGCTTATAGAAGGGAGAGACACCTCCTCATAATTAACTTAGTAAGATCAGAGGTCTCATTTTAGCTAAGCACTTCCCTTTTCCTCTCAAGGCAAAGGATGTCTTCGCTCTCCTTACAGCTGTACCATAAACATTTGCTCCCTCTTGTACTTTTCTTTCTCACAAAGTGTAATTTCCTTCTTCCTTTGCATATTTGGGACTTACAGAAGTACACTGCTTTAGTAGTAATGTTCGTTAAACAGAACTTCTTAGATAATCTGTCCCTTTCTTTTCTCCCACTTCTTCCTTCCCTACATTCCTCATCTTCTCACTCTACTCTTTTCACATTTTGCCTTTACTTACGTTCTTTCACCTTTGGCTTATGCTTATGTCCTGACTATTTCAATTTTTATGCAATTATTACAACAGTCTAGGCAGGAGAAAGTTGTGCATGTAAACCTTATAACTTGCAGCCAAGGCTGCAGATACAGGCTGCATTTTCAGTTCATTTCCTGACACACAGCCTTTGTAGATAATGAAGTATATATTACTTCTGACTAGAGCTACTATTTTTTAATTGAGTAGAATACACTGGATTTACAGCATTGGCACGATTTAGGCTGGGGTACTTTCTTTTACCCACCTTTCCACCTCCTCTTATTAGGATGGAAGAGGCACCTCTCTCACCCACCAGGTACCCTGCTATGGTATCTATTGCACTCCTGCTATTTCTCCATCCACACTTTGTCACTTTTTTTTACAAGTTATAATCCCAACTATTCTGCAGACTCATAATGTCAATTGTTAATCTTTCAACAATTTCCTTAGCATGGTATCTTGCTGTTTTGTCTGTCTTTTTAACCTTCAGTCTATTCATTACTGATGTTTTGCCTCTTTCTCATCCATGTCAGGAACCCTCCATTTCTACTCAGGCCCACTGCTGACATATAAGAATATACATTCTGCTGATTGACACTAGCAATAAACTCAATGATGCTAATACTAAACAATTTCTGTTGCAATCCATACTCCTACAGAGTCCACCAATCCCCATCCCCAAAATTAAGGATCTTCTCTCAAAACTCTACTGTCTCCTACTCAAACTTGTATGTTCAGGAGATGCTCAAACCCAAGACCACCTCAGTTTAGCCAACAATTACAAAACTCAGTCACCTACCATATCAGAAATAAAGACCTGCCTTAATGCATGCAGTGTTAATAATAAATGGACCAGTCTTG
>NC_056748.1:617596740-617636740 GCF_019279795.1 Protopterus annectens | reverse complement strand
CTGGGCTGTTTTTGGGACTTTGCCATTTCCTGCACTGTGGTGTGATCTTGGAGTTGGTATATTTAAGTACGGGGGAGAGTCATTGGGACACAAATCTGTCCCACCAACAAGTTCTATTAATGTAACAGACCATGTTGAGGCCTTGTGTGCAGGTTGTGTAAGTGGAGTTTGACTTATGGATATGCAGCAACTACATCAAGGCTTGGTCTGAGATGACCTTGTATGCCAGACACAGGTCATCTCTGAGCAGTCTGTAAGAGACTGAGTAGAAAGACACAGCTTTTAGACTATCTGTATAGGCTAGGTGTTTGAGACCCTGGATTTTCCTAGTCAGGAACCTCTGTGGTCACTCCAGCTGCTGCATGCACTTGGCAAGGTACATACTGAAGGGGGCATTGTACTCTATGATAATGGGTCTGATAAGGGAGGAGTACAGGGATGTTATGACCTACTTGTTCCTGGATGAAATACCCTTTCTTATGAGGTGGGCCATGTAGAAAGCCTTCCGTACAACAGATGGCAATGTGATGGTCAAAGGTCAGGGTGCTATCAACCTGGGTGCCCAAGTCCCTCACAACTGATTGCATGCTTAGTACATTGTTATTAATGTGATAATTAGTGGGGATGCCATTTTCCCCAAAGGGGATGATAATGCATTTCTTGGCATTCAGTTTGTGGCCATGCTTTTGGCACCAGTTATTAGTTTGGGTAAGGCCCTCACTAGGGGAATTTATGACAGTGCCCAGCTTGCAGTCATCTGCAAACTTGGTCAGTCACAGACCACTGGTTTTGGCTTGCACTTCAGAAAAGTATATCCCAAACAGTAGAGGCCCCAAGACCGATCCTTGGGGTATGCCGCTTGTTACAGGTCTTCTACTAGAAGTGGCTTCCCCTATTTTGACTGAGTGGGTTCTATCAGTAACCCAGTTAGCTACCCATTTGGTAACATATGGGTTGATGCCTAGCTGGGAAAGTTTATCTATTATACCATAGTGGAGAATAGTGTCAAAGGCTTTGGCTAGGTCAAGGAAGATGGTGTGCACTGTCTTCCCCTCATCCACGGTTTTGGTGACTGTTTTGAAGAAGGTGACCAAGTTTAACAGGCATGATCTCCCTTTGACAAAACCAAACTGCGTGGGATCCAGCATTTGGAAGTTGCCTAACCAGTATAGCTTTAGACTTTTTGGTCTTCAGCAGATCCCCACAGTCTTTCAGGCAGACCATAAGCTGTATAAACACCCTTTGAATCATGTATTATTGCAATGATTTGGTGTCAGAAAGAGTAGTAAGAGCCAAGGACCTTAAGTTTTCATTTTTCCAGGAAAATACTGCTAAGTCTCAAATTTGGAATGTATGTGTACTGGAAAAATCTGGAATTTTTCATTTAATTTGATATCTTAGGGCAGAGCACTAATTCACTACAGCCTGTATTTCTTCTCATATTTAGTACTTATAATATTGTTGGCTTGCTTTATTGAATGTTCTATACCTACTCTGTTTTAATTTTGCATAGAGAGATGTATAAAATTATAATAAATTCACATTAAGGATTGGAAATTGCATTTAAAATTAGAGGTATAATTCCTTGATTTCATCACATGAAAACTGAATTTTCTTTCTTTCTTTTTTTTTTTTTTTTGAGAACCATAAATTAGTGTCCCTGTTCTTCTTCTTTTGGAATGTAAATGGCATCTGACAGTGCTGTCTTAGTTCATCTTTAGTGTGATATTTAAGTATGCCATAACTGGAAGGACTGAAAAGTGCAACATAGATCTCATATCCATCTTAAACCCATGAGGACTGTCTTATGCAATACAATCCCTTTTGTGATGTTCACTTTCCAAATTTGAAGATTTATGAGGCATCATACTGATATAATTATGCATTCATCAGCCAACTGTACATACGTTGGGTGTATACCAATGTGTGATTGATGGCTATTTTTCTGATCTTCAGTTATTCATTTCATAAAAATATTACATCCTCCTGTTTTTAATTTGCGTTTTGGATAAGAAAAGAAATATCCTTGAGGGAAGGGAATAGGATGAGGGCCATAGTTCTCATAATTTGTTAGTGAGACCATGTGGTTGCTAAAAACCTCTGTTAGAAAAAAGGATGAGTAGTTTCCCAACCAAAAGTGTGATACCTGACAGTGGGAGTCTTGAAACTTCAAAAGCAAAGAGAAAAACTACAAATCACAAAATTTATCATTACAACTCTCATGTGCATATGTATGGGGCCATTGTAAGGCTATGCCCATATGTCCAACTTTCATGTGCTTTTGCAAGGGCTTCACCCACCTGTACCCCAATGTGAGGCTATGTCCCACTACATACCACTGCTACTTATACACACACACACACACACACACGCACTCACACACACACACACACACACACACACACACACACACACACACACGCACGCACGCACACACACACACACACACACACACACACACACACACACACACACACACACACACACACACATATATATGTGTGTGTGTGTGTGTGCATATATATATATATATATATATATATATATATATATACATATATATATATATATATATATATATATATAGTTATATATATATATATATATATATATATATATATATATATATAGGGTCCCTATCAGTTGATCAAGTCTTCAGAAACTCAAAATTCATATGGTCGAGACCATATGATCAAGTTTTGAAAACTCAAAGCTTTTAAATGGAGATTGCTGTACAGTGTGGATCGAGAAATTTACCCTTTTCCTCTGTGTAGTGCAGTCTTGGAGTTAGTATGTATATTTTGGAGGGGGTGTGGGATGGCAGGTGCAGTGGGGCTTACTCTGCTTCAAAAACGAAAAAAAAAAGGTAGATTTTTGTGGGTTGTTTTTATGTTCAAGTTTTTGGAAACTCTATCATATGCTCTTGACTGTATGAATTTTGAGTTTATGAAAAATCGATCATCTGACATAGACCCATATATATATACATATATATATGTGTGTGTGTATAGGGAGTTGCTGTACCTCATGAGTGTGTACTCCAAGATTAAACAGTTTTAGACCTTTAGATGTAAGATAAATCACACTTACCTCTATTTGTATTTCTGCAGTTTCAGGATCACAGTTAAGGCTTTCAGATTATCAAAAGAAACCTGAGTCAGTATTCTCGTGGTATCTGTATATAACATTCTACATTAGTACATGTATTTATTTCTTAATTGTCTGTGGGTAGTTAGGAGGTTAGATCTTTATTGGAGATATATTTTTCCTGTCTGATACTGCCACAGTAATGTCACCTGCTAACAGTTTAGCAATTGTAAGCATTTACCTTTCCCACTATAATTTCTTCATTTCTTCCATGGGCATTTTTAAGTATAATGAAATGACCCTTAAAATGCTGAGTAGTTTCATCAGTAGGCAGTAGTGTCAATATAGGAGACTAGTTAGCCTTGTAAGTAGAGTCCCTAAGCTGTTGAGAGGATAGCGTTTTGCATCTTTAAATAGGACTTTGAGGACTATTATAGATCTATGTTGTCTCCTGATGACCTATGCAGCAGAGTGGTCACTGAGTTTGAGATATGGTTTCAGCTATCAGTGGATTCTTCAATGACCTAGTGAGAATCCAGTCATTAATAGGATCCATCCCTGTGGAAAGTATTATTAGCTGAAAGAATCAAAACAAATTATAACTACATGATCTGCATATTGACTTTGAATAACTTATAAAGTTAAATTAATCTAGAATACAGGACAAGGATACCATTCTTTATTTCAAATAGTTGCTCAGACTGTATGTACATTCAGCGACTTTGAAATCAGCTGTCCCCTTCAGTATAATTGTGACAATTTGTTCAGATCCAGTGTTCTTTGGCAGTTTTGCTGTATTCTGAGAACACATGGCTGGGATAGTTAAATGTTCTGCTCTTTTATTTATTTTTTTAACACATTTACTGAATTATCACTTGTGACATAGGTAAATGTATGTTTATCTAAAAGCAATCAAACTGTATTAACAAGTTTATATTTACAAATACTATACATGAGATATATTGTCATACATCATATAATCTAAGCAACATTATATAATGTCTTTAATAAATATATTCTAGACTTACATTGAAATTGTCTGATCCCACACCCATGGATTAAGCCATGTAACAGGTAAAATAGCATGTGGTTTTTATATGCAGACGGACTGATACTTACAGTTCCAGAATTTTCTTCCCAATACTCCTTATCTCGGAAACTAAGAAATAACTCTCAATATTGCTTTGAACAACTCCCATTCAAACCTATAAGACATTGCTAAAATACTGGCTAGTAAGTTTGTTGCAGATTTCTCCCCAAAAAGTGCCATCCCATCTCAAACCATCCCTGAGTTACTGCCCCCCCTCCGTATTATTAAAAGGAACGTGTTCTTAAATTTGCCCATGGATTTACAGGCACTACCCTCCTTGAAAAAGATGGCAGAGCCTGATAGTGGGTGGGTATTAAAAAGGTGCCGATGGCCTCTGGCCAGACTTGCTTTGTATATCCTATGATCCTATGTTACTTACAGATAGTAGCTTTCTTTTCCTTTTCTTCCATTACCACCCTAAATTGGACAGGATAGCAGGAGTTATACTACTAGTTACAAAAGCAGGCAAGTGACTGCTAATTATTAAGTGATACATAGAAAATTGTAAGCCTCATATCTGGCTGATACTCATGAGTGTAACAGGAAAGGGCATCCTAGGTAACCAGAGAGGATTAGTATTTCATTACAGCTTGCAAGTATAACATATATATATATATATATATATATATATATATATATATATCTCCAGTATATGTATCATGCCAGCTGCTGACAGCCTGTTTATATACTTCAGCCACTGTTTTCTTTAAGCTGTGTCACTGAGTAGTATTGGATGGACAAGGGCTTTGATTTGTTTCATCAGTTACTGTAGAGTTTGTCTTCACAGTCTATGATTGATTTGCAGTAGTACCAGTGTTTATGGGCTTTGATTAACAATAATGTCAGTATTTAAAGGCTATGACTGATTAGCTGTAGTGTCTGGGTTCATAGGCTGTTTTGTGCAGATCTGGTAGTACTCCTTAGATCTGTAATGAGACTTTGAGGAAAACAAAACATGCACAAATGATTCTGCCTTAGATCCAAGATGCTGAATAGCAACAACCTTTTGTTAGCAAGTGGTAAATAATAATAATTCTCTCGGGGTGCATATCAGTGTTCTGAGGACTGTAACTCTGGTCCTTGGATCAGTGACAATTTAACAGAGACTGGGGAGAATATATACATAATTCTAAGGCTATGGTATTGCTAAGTACCTCCCTTACTCTGAGGAATACTAGTCTTTGAGTTAGTATCAATAAGGAGCAAGAGTATGCTGGTTAAGGGGGGGGCAGTGAACTCACTAACTGCACAAATTATTTAAATGTGTAACTGAAACTTTAGGAATTTTCTATTTTTTAACTAAAATCACTCTTTTTAACATGTTGAGACTTGCATTATTAGTGTTCTCACTGCAGATAGGGAACTGTCAAATTGTAATATATCTTTTAGTGGATTCAGTCAGTTTAGTAACATGCTGTGATATTTTATCTGCTTGATATAACATGGAAAACTGCAAATCTTCAATTTGTTTTACTACTTCAGCTGTATCATTGGGTAACCTTAACATCTCATAGGATTCTACATTATGTGGTCAAGGACAACCAATTTGGATATTTTAGTGTTCTTAGTTATTCAACGGGCAGCCACGGTGTTGCCACCTCACAGCAAGAGATTCTCCTGTTCGATCCTTGGCTGGGGTGCCTTCTGTGCGGAGTCTGCATGTCCCCCCTGTGGTCGCGTGGGTTTCCTCCGGGTGCTCCGGTTTCCTCCAACATCCCAAAGACATGCTGTAGGTGGATTGGATACACTAAATTGGCCCTAGGCATGAGTGCGTGCATGTATGTGCCTTCCGTGGAAGGTTGGGTGCTGGGCTGGCAACTCAGCAGCGTTAAACTCCACAGCCAATCATGAGCGGACAGGTGATCATCTGTGGTGACCCCTATCCAGGAAAAAGCCAAAAGAAGAAGTTCTCATTTATTCAGTGCTGTGAATCTGTCTCCTAACCAGTTATCCAGACATGTATTGGTTTTGAGTATGTTCCAATGCTTATTAATAACATCTATCAATTGATCAGTATTTCTGCCAAAAGTAGTTACCAGCCTAAGCTTCTCCTGGTTGGAACAAAAGACTTTATGTTTATATGTCAACAGATTGTCCCTAGATTTGTTCATAATCCATTGTAATGCACAATTAACATCATGTTTATTGTATCCCCTCTGCATAAATCTATGGGAAAGGTCATTCTGACAAATGGCAAGGTCTTCTTGTGATGAGCAGATTCTCTTGATTCTTATAAACTGTGATTTAGGAATGTTTCTAATAATGTGCTTGGGGTGAAGTCTAGAGGCATGTAGTAAGCTATTATATTGCGGATATTTTCTATGAACCGTAGTACGTAGAGTGTTATCAAGTTCTCTATGTAAATGGATATCCAAAAAGTCAATATTATGCAGGTCATGGTGTACAGTAAATTCAACACCCCACTTGTTGCCATTGAGATATTCAATAAATTCCATAAGGTACTCACTACCACCTCTCCACACAAGCCAACAATCACCTAAGTAACGTCTCCAGATGTCAATTTCTGGCAGATACAGATTGTGCGATTCATTATAAATGATGTGATCTTCAACATACCCCATAAACAAGTCAGCATATATTGGTGCAAATGATGCTCCCATGGCTGTACCTTGGATCTGCCAGTAACATTGATTTTGAAAATAAAATACATTCTTGGTGAGAACGTGCTCTGCCATACAGATTAATAAAGTATTGAAGCCAGGACTGTAGATATTAATTCTATTAAGCCAATATTCCAATGCCGTCAAACCAGCCCAATGTGGGATACATGTATATAATGATTTAACATCTAAAGTGCACATCAACCAATGTGGTTCCAATTGGGATTCAGAAACTATTTGTAAAAACTCAGTGGTATCCTGCAATCTGGCCCTGACATGAGATAATAAAGGTTTTAAGTATTGTGTCAGAAAAACAGACAATGGTTCAGTAAGTGAGCCAATACCCGAGACAATAGGTCTTTCTGGTGGTGTATTATAAGACTTATGAATCTTAGGCAATAAATACAGATATTGTTTTGCAGGATCCTGGACTGTTAACTGAATTTTAATCTTGATACTGATAATACCTTCCTCTACTGCAAGTTGTAAAAATGCATCAATCTCTTTTTTGAAATTAGGGGTGGGGTCAGTAGGCATGCACAAATAATGCTGAGTGTTAGAAACTTGTCTAATTCCCTCTGCGCAGTAATAACTGGAATCTATGACTGCTATGGCACCACCCTTATCTGCAGGAAGAATGGTAATGTCAGTGTTCCCCTTAAGATCCATGAGGGCCTGTTGCTCGGTTTTGTTTAAATTATGTCTAAGATTGTACCAAGATCCCAATCGGTGATGTAAATCCTTGATGACAGCATGTTGAAATATGGCTACATGTTTATCCATAGGTGGACTAAAGCTGGATTTGAGAAATCTAAATTCAGTAGATCTTTGAGTTGGTGCCTGTTGGTCAAAAAACAGTTTGAGATTAATTTTTCTACAAAAATCCAGTACATCTGAAACAAAAACACTCGTCCACAAAGAAACCTGGAATAAAACCAAGGCCTTTATTTAACAGTGATTCCTCAATGGATGATAAAACATGACTGGATATATTGTGCACATTGGAACAATCTGGATTTATTGGACAATGGATAGAAAAAGTTGCTCTATCGTTCTTATTTGTGTGTTTGGGTCCCCCCCTGTGTCTTCTGTTCCTAAAGGGTGACTTGCATTACGACCTCTCTTAGAAACCAGGGAATCACTGGTATTGGTACATTCAGTATCTGTAGTGGAAGATTCCTCCCCTGAGCTTGCGCTCAATGGTGTGCCCTTTTTTAAAACAGACCTAGGCCTTTTCTTATGTGTATGAATGGGATTTTTAGTACCCTCTGCAAATCTGACACTGCTCTGTGATTCAAAGGGTTTCCCCCTCTCATAATCCTCTATGTCTCTAGAGAATTTGTGTAATTTCTTATCCTTAAGGCCCTTTTCACAAGTTAACAGTTCTCTGGATAGTCTGCTCAAAAGCTCCTGAAAATTGGATGATTCCTCATATTTCTTTAATTCTTCACAAACCTTTTGTACATCACAAATATTGACCTGTGTGGTTCTATCGTAATAAGAAGATAATATGTTGACAAAAGACATAGATGCATTTTGTTGTGCCTGATTCCATTCCCTAAGTAATATGTCATCTGGTTTACTAACTAATGGTTGCAAATTGGTTCTAAGTCCCCGAGGGGAAATATTTTGGTGTTGATAGGCCTTAAAAAGCCTAGAATGCCAAATGTTAGTTCTTAATGTTTTGACTTTTTTGCCTAGTTGTGTAAACAGCAGACTGCAACTGTCAACTGGATCTGGTGTCCTGTTCGGAGTGGATCCATTCTTGGATTCGATACCAAAAATGTGGATATCGTCTTTGTCAGCATATAATCCCTGTAATAACTGGTTGAGATCCATGACAATTAGTTGCCAGTATGCTTCGGTCAAATGTGATGGAAGAAATTGCCAAATTGCAAAGGTTACCTAAGTCAGAGTAATGCTAATTGAGTCAGACTATGAAGAGAACAGAAAATATAAAAAAACCCCACAACACAAGCAATGGGAGCTTAATTTGAATCACAAAGAAGTTTCCAGAACGCAATGGGACTATTCCCCCCAAAAAAGGGAAGGAGTTTGACACCTGGTCAAGAAATAAATGACCAAATTGTTTGTATTCACAATACCACTATCTATATTAGTATATAGCAATAACCCACGCCTGGGTGTGGGTAATGCTAAATTTACCCACGGTTGGCGTGGTTTGGTCCCGAGGGCGCCACGCGAGGATCCAAACAAAGCCAACCGTGGTAAATTTAGCATTACCCACACCCAGAAGTGGGTTATTGCTATTATACCATGACATTATTTAAGAAAAAAAACTATTACTTTTCTTAAATAATGGCATAGTATAATGCCTGTTTACTGCCCTTCCGCAGATGTCTAGCATCCGCGGCAGTTCTGATGTACTGCGCGCCTGCGCAGTACATCAGAGTTGTGAGCAAAAGCAACGGAGAAAGCAAGATCTCCGTTGCTTTTTATGTTTCGCTATGTTAAATGATTTTAACATAGCGAGACAGTTTTAAAATAAGCAACGGAGATGTCCGTTGCTTATTTTAAAACTGTCTCGCTATGTTAAACTCATTTAACGTAGTGAAACAGTAAAAAGCAACGGAGATCTTGCTTTCTCGTTTTTAAACACTGTCTCACTATGTTAAATGGGTTTAACATATGAGACAGCTTTAAAATAAGCAACGGAGATCTCCGTTGCTTATTTTAAAGTCTCGCCATGTTAAACCCATTTAACATAGCGAGACAGTGTTTTAAAAAAACGAGTTATACTAATGGAAAAAAGTCCGGGCGACCGGACCTTTTTCCATTAGTATAACTTGATTTACAATGGGCACGCTGGCCAATCAGCGTGCACGTTTTGGGGGGGTCATGGTATAATAACCAATATTCACTAACAAATGCACCACATATCTGACCACAAATTGCCAGAAATGCTTAATATAAAATTGCCATGAAATAAACAGATACTTGAACAGAAAGATAATTCTCAATCATGGTATAATATCACAGATAAAATAAGGGAATACTAGCCTTCCCAAAACCATAATATTCTAATAACTGAATAAACTGTTAATCTTGAAAGAATATATTTTTATATGTGACGAACAAACCTGCAACCCTCCAGGATACAGATTATCCACATAAGGTAGTTAAGAAAAAATGCTCAACTATATCCAGTATAACCTTAGGAAATGGCTGATGTTATCCACCTAATATGAACAAGGACCAAATTATCTGCATGGGAAGCCCAAAAAAATGATAATAAAGTGGTTACTAGTATATGGAGAATCCTAAAAATATGCCAAAGCCTTAGAATTTCACAGTTAACAACAATATGCCTGTTCACATATATTGACTTAAAAAGGGCTTTATATTCTGATGAAATTGTAAACAAAAAACCTGTACAGATATACTGCACTAGCTGTTATCTATGAGCCATATAGGTCCACGGGTGTCCAAGAGGTCATTATAGTGTCAACATTGTTAGTTGCCCTTTCCAATAAACTTAAATTATAGTGGTATACATCAAAATTCAAGATGTTATACAGAAAATTCAACAGACAGTGATAAGTTGAAGTTCAAGCTCCTTGATTAATATTATTAACAAATACCAATGGTAATGGACAGACTTCCACCATAAAAGCAAAAGAAATTAGTCCCAATACACTATTCGCAATTGTTCTGGATGAAACGGCAGCATGAGCAGTCAGTATATCTAATGAGATGAATCAAAGAGACACACAGGAATCCACATACAAATCATGCTATCCTGGTTAACAATACAAATGTATCAAAACCATTAGATAACTACTTATATATCCAATACACTAAAAGTATGCCGTATGGATGAATAACATCACCCCAATATACATGCCAATCATATATTTAAATGAAAATGTAATAAAGTAATTCCCAAATGTCAATGTCCTGACCCAAACAAAAAGATAAATTCCCAATGAATGTCGGCCAATGAAAAGTATCCAAATTATACTCAAATGTTTGAAAAACAGTACCAAATAAGGGCCAAAAATCTCTGCAACGTCTCGATCAGTGTCTGGTATCCAGCACGAGTAGATGAATCCAATAGCAAAGATAGAATTGTGACCTACTATACGAGATGGCCTCGACTGAGCCAAGGATGAAAGGCCTGAAGCATCAAGGAGTCCTAGAACGCCAAAATCACCAACTGACTGTTGCGAACGACCCAATCCTGGTAGTCTATCCAAAAAATGTACAACAAAATCGATCCCTTCACAGAGAAATGTGAGGCAATCAAGCGTTCTGCAGCTATTCCCGCCCCCACGCTGGCCTTGAAAGATGTTTACAGAGCTGCCTGCAGGACACCAGTATCTAATGCAGCAGTCCCTAAAAAGGCTAAGAGAAAATATAGGGTCTCCTCGAATATGGCAGGTCTCTTTTCTCATTTGAGTGCTGACCCAGCTGCCTGCTCAAATAAAAAGTCCGTAGCATCATCTAATCCAATGTTTCTGATTAAGAGAGAACATGGTTGGATCTTCAGGGCAAAAGGATAGCTCCTTCTAGTAATCTAGCCTTTAAAATGTTACGTTATCAGGGCTATATGTTATAATTCATTTTACAGTGTATGTACAGTTTGGATGATTTTGCTTCATCCTAACCCAAAGATCAAAAGTCTTGCATGAATGAAATTGTTTCTAATTTGACTCCGATTTCAAAACATACTTTAAGAGGTGTGCTTGAATGTGCATAAACAGTCCTGAGAAATGCTGCCTCTTCTATTGTATTATGACCTTATGTTTGGTTACATAATGAAAACTTCTCTGATTTAAAAGACAAAAGATTGAATGCACCTTTAAGTTCTGAAAGTTCTGAATTTGTGTTTAGGCTGTCTGTTACAAAGATTCTCAAACAGTGGGATGGCAGAGGCCAATTAATGTATGAGGTATCTAGGATATTTCATGTACTCAAGTTCTCCCCAAACAAGATGTCTTCCTTCATGGGGCAGAGGAAACAAAAATACAAGCCAAACAGAAGTCAGGAATCCAAAAAGAAATGGTGGAGGATAATTCTTAAACAAACAAGAGGGGTTCCATTTGAAAAAGGGTCTGACTCCCTGAAAGGAATGACTATGCTGAGTCAGAGTACCCTTACCTGCTTCCTTCCCTTTCTTCTCTTCTTCCATTCCCTAGGATCTCTCTCAGTCTTGAAGCCTGGCTGCAACTAGTCTCATATAAATGGGTTCTAGGAATAATTTGAAGAGTAACTTCCCCATACTCATCAGACCCAACATGGTAGAAGTAAGGGTCATAAAACCAGTGCCTGTGATACACAAATGCAAATAATTTTATTCCAGAATCTTTTTGGTTTCAAAAAGTAGCACTCCTGGAGGCCTGTTATACATTTGTCCTTTCTAAACCCCTTAGTAAAAGTTCTTAAATTCAAAAACTCACCTTATAGCAGGTCCTATCACTGTTTCCAGGCCACTGTTTCATGGGGACTATAGATCTCAAGGGTCATCATATTCTTATCACTAGCAATTTCAGGAAATTTTTGAAATTTGCTGTGTCTGACTTAAAATATCAGTTTTCTACATTAGCCTTTGGGCTATCTACTACGCCTCTTGTGTTTACAAAGAGTCTGTCCCCTGTGATTGTCTATTACCGAACCTTAGGCATCTACATTTTTTCTTATATAGATGACTTGCGGATCAACTGTCAGCCTGGATGATTCTATTTTGATTCCTTTTTGGCACTTGTTCCATGAAGAGGTACTTAAGGAGTCAAGAAAACTTGCAACTAGAAAACTGTATGTTTGCAGGTAGGGTAAGTTTTGGGAATTTACCCAAAATGTCAGTGAGGCAGTAGGAATGATGAACACAGTACAGTTGTATATAAGTCCTACTTACCCATAGCAGTAGATGTTTAAATTCCTGACTGCCTAAGTGGCAGTTTCTTTGTCAGGGTACATCTTTTGGCTATTGCAGTATATCTGCCCATGGATCCTTCTCTTTCAGTAATGTTTTCTTAATGAAACAGTTTCTGACAGGAATTTTCACCTGAGATCACCTAACAAATAGATTACTCTTTCTTTATATCTTAATTCTCTGGTGCAAAATTAACCACATCTCCATCTGAGCCTGTACATTAGGCAGGTTTAAGGTTTTCTACATAGAAAACTGTTTTTCCCTTTGCTCTGACATCTGCGAGATGAGTAGCTCAGTTGCAAACTCTGTTGGTGGGTAAACTCTATCCGGTATACTTTTGGGATTGGGTATCAGTAAGAACAAATCCTTCATTCATGCCCAAAGTTGTTTCAGAGTGTCTTTGAATCAGGCCATCAGTCTCCAACTGTTCTATCCTAATCCTCAGAACCATGGAGAAAGGATTCCACAGACTCTGGACATGCATAGGCTGTTCAGGTACTATCCTGACAGAAGCAAGTCCTTTAGGAAAGCCAATTGTGTATTTATTTCTTATGTTGGGACTAAGAAAGGACAACCTGCATCAGATGATTTCCAGTTGGTTGTCTTCGGTTATTGCCTTTTGTTATATCCACCATAATAGACCAGTTCTAGGCAGTATTGTGGCACAATTTGAGGGCCTTGCATTCTTTGATGGTATATTGGAAAGGGGTGGAGTCTAGAAGCTTTCTAGCGACAGCTGCATGGTCCTTTGTATACACCTGTACACGGAATTACATACTGTATTGTTTTGTCTAGATCCAGGACTGGCTTTACTAGGACCATTCTCCAGAGGCTACTGGTTTCATGTCCATCCTCCTCCCAGGTTGGATAGGCTTTGGTAATCAACCCATATAGCTACTGTAGCAAAGGGAATGATGAGCATTGTACAGTTGTGTAACTTTATTTTACCTCATGACATGGAGCAAACAGAGGAAACATGGAAAATCATCTGCCTCCATGAGACTTCCTACATATACTGCATATTTGAAATCTTAATATTTATGAAGTGTTTGTATTGTGAGAACAAACAAAATGTATATGTTTGCATTCATACCAGTGACGAAAGGATGGTATACTGAGACAATTTTTTTATTATTTCACCCATGTGTATGATTGTGTGAAACAGAAACTTCTTTTGTAAATAACAAACTCCTGCTAAGAAATGTATCTATTCTTAATTATATACTGTATGCTCTCTGGGTGTGGAGACCCAGTGTCATTTTTATTTAAGTATGTGAACTATGAGAGGCCTGGGGCATTTTTTGTGACTTTACAGAGGCACATTTTGATGACGACTAAGAATGGTGTTGTAAGAATTTTAGGCATCTTCATGCATATTTTTTGATTTTACCTGGAAAAAGCATGCTAATGACACAGGAAAAGATTACTCCTTATCAGTATTTTATCTTTATGTTACTGCATCTGATATCCTCCAGAATAAGATTTTCTACTTCATACTACGTATTACACAATATGATTAGCACTACAATTCTGGCTAAACTGGAGATATATTTAGGAGCACCCTTGTCCTGGGGATACTGATACATAAATATATAAGCTATTCTTTTAATACGATTGTGGTCTTCTTGGTTGGGAAGTCAAAACAAGTCCTGTTACTAAAACCTTGTATTTTTTCCAAGATCATCACTGACTGGAAAAATACAGGAAATAAATAATTACAAAGTGCTTTAACTTTTCTTTGTTTCCTTTTTGAATGTCTTCAGTGCAGTTCTGTAGATGTTCCTATGTTAACTGTATTGTCATCCAGGTATGCTTGGACACTCATTGTTGGTAATGTATGTCTTTTCACTTTGATCAACTTCAGTGATTTATATACTGACAATAGGAAGAGAAGGCAATGTTACATACTGAGGACTCTTGAACCTTTCATTATATAAGGACAACTCTCAGCTTGTACTATTTGTTGAAACTGTGTGCCTTCCTGTAACTTTATATTTGTTTATAAAAATGAATGAGAGAAATTACTAGTGCATCAGGTGTGTATAATGGACATCTAAAAATTTACCATTAACAGACTGTTGTTACATGCCAGCTGGTTCATAGGTTCATAGGTAGGTACTAGGCTATCGGCCCAAGGTCCTATGTAAGCCTGGCCAACTATGCCACCCAAGAAAGTTATTTTCCTGTGCCACTGTCGAGCAGAGACACAGAAGTGATCCCTGGGGTGCATTTCCAATTTCCCATCCACTCATCAAGATTTTTCTTGAAGAGTGCTAATGAAGAACTTTGCTTGACATAGATGGGTAGCCTGTTCCAGAGTATGGGAAGTCTCTGGGACAGGAATCTATCCCTCCAGCATGTCCTGTTTATTGTGGTGACAAGGTTTAGGTCCCTAGAGCGTGTAGCTCAAAGGGATTGGGATTTCTGCAGGTGTAGCATGTCCAACAGCTCTGGGTTTGACATAGCTTTATATGTTAGGCAGAGATCACCTCAGAGTAGGCGATATGCTATGGAGTAAAGCTGGAGTTTTTTGAGACGGTCAGGGTAGGGTATTTGTTTGAGGCCAGTAATCCTCTTTGTGAGGTACTTCTGTGGCCTTTCCAGCTGCTGCAGATGTCTTGTGAGATACATTCCAAAAGGGGCGTTGTACTCTATAATGGGTCTAATGAGTGTCGAGTAGAGGGGAACAATGACTTATTTTTTTCCTGGATGAGAACCATTTTATGATGAGGTATGCCACGTAGAAGGACTTCCTGACTACTGTGGCAATGTGACTATCAAAGGAGAGATTACTGTCCACCTGGGTTCCAAGGTCTCTTATCACACATTCGGTGTTAAGTAGATTGCTGCCTATGTGGTAGTTCATGGGTACAGAGTTTTTACCAAAGGAGATGACACTGCACTTTTTGGCATTGAGCTTGAGGCCATGGCTCTGACACCAGACATCTGTCTCAGCGAGGCCCTTCTGTAGGATGTCCTAATCATTTGGGGACTTGACTATGGCTCCTAGTTTGCAGTCATCTGTGAACTTCGTTAGCCAGAGGCCTTCTGTGTTAGCCTATACTTCAGAGAAGTAGATACCAGACAGGAGAGGTCCCAGGACGGAACCCTGTGGTACTCCACTTGTCACTGCTTTGAGGTCAGATTTGGAGTCTGCAACTTTTACAGTGTGGGTTCTGTCAGTGAGCCAGTTGGTATCACTTCATTCACAGATCTGGACATTCGGTGTGATCATGGTTATTATTATTACATATAGACCCTTTAGGCAAACTCTGAAATATTATGTTAAATAAAAATAGAACAAAAATGTAAATGTTTTCTCTGATAAACATTTTTCTACATGTATAAACAAATCAGAAACACCAAAAGTCAAATATAGATTATAATACAACTTTTTATTGACTGATACTTGACAATTCCCCACCATTGTTCTTTGATCACCATAGAAGTAATCTGTTTTGCTTACCAGCCCAATACCTGAGCCCAGCAACATGTATAATCATAGCTGATGTTTTTCATAAGATAAGTATTGCAGTAATATTTGCAGATGGGAAATAACCTGCCAAGGATACCAAAAATCTGGCCAGTCTACAAAGCTCAGGCAACTTTTTGCATGTCATATATCTAGCCTTAGCACTAACAGACATGCTAGTGTAAGATGGATGTGCAGACCTTGGAACTTCTTTGCCACTAGGTCATGTAGGCAGACTTATCAGGATTGTGTCCAATTATTTGTATGGCAAGCATTAGCACAATCGTTTTCAGGCAGATAAGTATATTGTTGGGGACCCTTACTACTACTTTTTCAAAGTTTCCTGTAAAATTTTCTTATTTTTGTCAGAAAAGGAAGGTGTAGACATCAGATACCACAGGAGGACTTCCACTTAAGTTGTTTGTTCTGCTTAGGGACTGAGCAAGAACTTAAATCTTGTAGTATGTCATTCACCCCAAGACTTGTAGAACTATGCTTAAGTTCCATTAGACTTTTGTAGAGAACAAACATCTTCAGGACTTATTACAAGAAGCTTGTGGCCATATTTTCTTCCTCCTCCGCCTACTCCACAGACATCTCTTCTCAGATTGAAAAGATCACAACATTTTTGAGAGAGGTGATTGACAATAACTAGACATCCTCCTCTTTCTGACTCTGCCAAAGCATATTTTCAGCCACTAGACCATCTGTTTGCTTCTCCTGGGCCCTCTAGCATTTCCTATTCAGAGCCCATTATGAAACAAGATACTTGCATATCTAATAAAACTGAATGTTTGGCTGAGACAAACAGACACACTAACATATAGAGAGAACCTAGAATGATCTTATCTGAGGGTGAAGGAGGTATCCACCATCATTTATTCAGAGAGAACAACCATGGTATGCTTATAGAAGACAGGCACATGGCCAGAGTCCTGACACTACCCCCAATTTGGCACCTCTTCTCCTCTGATTTGAGGACTTTGTGGCATGCACAGAGCACTACAGTGCTTCACTTTTGATTGCAAATGTAATAAATACTATCCCAGCATCTGAATGTTGTTAATGCACTGAAGACATGAAGTAGTACACTGGTTCATTTCTGACCACAAATGCAATGCCATCATTTATGTGGAGATAGGACACAGGAAGTCAGGGTTGGGGATTCTATCTGTGAGCCAGTGAGGCTATCCAGTGGTGACACTGGGGTTTGCTCCTAGTTTCAAGAGTTTGTCAACAGTGCCTGAATGAGGAATAGTGTTGAGTGCCTTGACCAGGTCAATATAAGCAGTGTGTATCGTTTTGACTGTGTCCATACCTTTGGTGACTTTCTCGAAGTAGTCCACTAGGTTCAGCAGGCATGATCTGCCCCTGAGGAATCCAAACTGTGTTGGATCCAGTGTCTGAAGATTTCCTGTGTCTTTATTCATGATCCTTTCCATGTACTTCCATACGAGACTAGTCAGATGTATGGATCTATAATTACCCAGGTCAACAGACAGCCCTCCCTTGTGCAGAGGAATAACTGCTGCATTCCTCTATTCACTAGGCATGAAGTCAGTTTGATGGCTAAGGCTGAATAATGATCTTAGAGGGCCCAACAACTCATGTATCATATTCAGGAAGTAACATGAGATATTATTAAGGTCCACAGATGCAGTATTTTTTTCTTTGGCTGGTGCATTGAGGACCTGTTCTCTAGTGACTGCCAGGGGAGTTATAGTCAATGGTATCTTTTGGGAGGTGAAAGGGAGGACAGTGGGGTGAATTGGAGCTAACAAACAGCTGAATAAGGTCATAGCCCTTTTCTAATTGGCTATGGTTGCCAGGGACACAGGCTGCTTACATTATTTCAGAACAGAATGCAGTAACAGACTCCTTGAGTAGTTCCTGGATAGACCCCCATGAGTGGATGCTACACTGACAGGCAATTTAAGATGGATGCCCTTTCAGTCCAAAGACAGGGATATTTCTTCATATCTTTCCCCCTTTCTTCTCATTTTCAAAATTCTTCAAAAAATCAGAAAGGACTTACCAAAGATGTTATTGGTGACTCCCTTTTGGTCCAGATGACACTGGTTCTTCCTTTTCATGTAACTAGTCAAGGTCAAGCAACAGAATCTACCTCACAGAGTGGACTTGCTCAAAGAGGCCAAGAGATCTCTGATTCATTCAAATATCCAACATCTAAGTCTAACTATTTTGGTGATAGATTTTTGATTCCCTTTAGACACCTTTTTCGGTGGATGTGCAACAGGTAGTAAAGGTGAAAAGAAAACCTGCCTCTATGAAATCTTACTTACATAATTAGAAGAAATGTTATCTTTGGTGCCAAAATGGTGGACAAAACCATATCCAGTTGAAGTACCCCTGGTGCTTCATTACCCATGATAATTGATCAAGTCTTGTCTAGGATACACTTCAATAAATGTATGGCTTTGGCCACATCAGCTGTTTGCAACTGGACCCCTCCCTTATCTTCTTTTTTTCAAGTTAAGCAATTTTTAAAGGTATTTTTGCATATTAGCCTATCAAGAAAGAATGTGACTCAAACTTGTGATATGGATGTTAATTTGGAAATGTTAATTCATCCTCACTTTGAGCCCACAGCTAGCTCTTTTCTAAAATTTTTAATCCAGAAGAAAGGCTTGATGGTAGCCTTAACTTCAGCTAGATGGTTATCATAATTACAGGCATTTGTGTCTATTCAAACTTTATTTTTTAAAGCAAAGGGTGAGCAATAGAATCAGTCATTTCTTTATGCCCAATGTATTTTCTGAAGTTAATCTTTATAGAACTATCCAGTTCCCAGCCTTTTATCCTAAACCACAGAATAAGGTACAGAAAATTCTTCATTGGCTGGATGTACACACACACACACACAAGATATTTCTTGGATAAAACCAGAGTTTATTAAGAATAATAAACTTTTTGTATTTTATGATGGTAATAAAAAGGAGCAGCCAGTTCCTAAATAGTCATATTTCCAGATGCCTTTCCCTTTCCATTGGATTATGCTATTCTAACCATGTTAGCAATCCTTCTAAGAATATTAAGGCTTATACTAGGGCAGCTCAGTTGCCATGTCTGGGACTTTTTAGAAAGGGGTAGATTCTAGATGTATTTTGTAAGCAGCTACTTTGTCCTCTGTTCACACATTTACCAAGCATTACAACCTGGATGTTTTTTTCCAGTGCTAGGGCTATCTTTTATTGAGCCTGTCCTTCAGGGCATCCTTCAATCTGGTTCTGCTCCATTCACCCTCTCTTCTTGAGCTTTCACATTTGTCCCATCTGTAAAGTTTACTATAAAATACATCCTATGAAGAACATGTCACAATTGGGTTGATAACATGCCATAACAGTAGATGGTCAAATAGATCATTTGTACAGTACAAATACACTCCTTGCAACCCCTCTGCATAATATCTTTCCTGGCCAGGTAGGGTATCCATTGTCCTTTGATCTATGATAACACTTGACTTAGAGCAATGGGCTTCAGCCTCCTGTGCTAGGGGCTAGACAAATTTGAGTTTGGGAACACCTGTGCACCCCTGTTATACTGGCATGTCCACTTGTGCTAAGAGTGGATGCCTGTACACCCCTGTTATACTGGCATGTCCACTTGTGCTAAGAGCGGATGGAGCACTAAGATGGTGCCAGCGTTTTGTAGACTTGCCTTACATACAATATCCTTGATAGAATACATCCCTTCTGCAAAGAGTATTGCAACAGTGATCTATTCAAACATATACTGTTATAGTAAACTACCTACAAAAAGCATTTTCTAAGATACCTGTATTCTGCTGGTGAAACCGAAGAGAATGATGACGGAGAGCATGGACTGTTGTGATTGCACTCCAAGTATGGGAAAAAGAGAAATTTGATAAGTGCATTTCTGACATGAGAATGGTGCATAACAATTTTTTCCTTAGCAGCCTTCAATGCTGTTAATGCCCTACTCTTTTAAAATAACACAAAAAAAAAAAGAAAGAAGGAATAAGAAGCTTTGCAGTGTGGAGGGTATGATGTTCAGTTCCTAAATTATGTTATGGATTTAGTTCACTTAATAAAAATCAAACTGTAAAATATAACTGTAAAATACGTGCTAGAAATTAATCAAGTAGAAATAGGTAGTTCACAGATGAGGTAAAAGTAGAATTTTCTTTACTGAAACACACAAACAAGCGATCCTAGCTGAGTATAATGAAGAGCATCAAAACGCACTCCTTATTTATATATAATCAGGTTGTTTGGAGCAAGGGAGTAGTTACACAGGGTGGTTCTGTTAAGAGCAATAAAAGCATTCCTTTAGCCAACTCCCCGTTCCCCCTTAACATCATAGTGTAAACAAAGACTGTGCTACCTAAAACTGAAACTGAAAAGCTAGAGACAAATTACAATCTAAGACCTGTTTATTAATACTCTGTATAGGCTAACCAACTAATCCACAACTTTATTAATTAAGAAACTAACTAACTAAAAAATGACAGACTAACAAAAAGCTCTACCACTAGATATCCACCAGAATAAATATTAATAAATATACAACTTTTAACAGATTGCTTTCATATCAGATAGATACTTCATTAGGTTTGTGTGTCATAAACAAATCATAATAAGAATGAACATGTGTATAGACAGATATACAACTGAAAACCTAAGTAGAATGAAAAGCATAAAAATAATTGCTAAGCTGGAAATACAGTAAGCTTCTTCTTCTTTCGGCTTTTCTGGGTAAGGCGTCACCACAGCAGATCACCTGTCTGTTCATGATTGGTAGAAGAGTTTTACGGTGTCGAGTTGCCAGCCCAGCCTCTAACCTTCCACGGAAGGC
This sequence comes from Protopterus annectens, assembly GCF_019279795.1. NCBI lineage: Eukaryota > Metazoa > Chordata > Ceratodontiformes > Protopteridae > Protopterus > Protopterus annectens. Next base: position 617,615,741 of record NC_056748.1, on the reverse strand, counting down.
ACACACATGCACGCACTCATGCCTAGGGCCAATTTAGAGTGTCCAGTCCACCTACACCATGTTTTTGGGAGGAAACCGGAGCACCCAGAGGAAACCCACGCGACCACAGGGAGGACATGCAGACTCCACACAGAAGGCACCCCAGCCTAGGATTGAACCCGGAGAACCTCTTGCTGTGAAGCGACAATGCTAACTGCTGCACCACCGTGGTCATCCAAGCTGGAAATACAGTGATAAATGTTAAAAATAAAGCACTAAGGCCATGGGATCTGTTAAAGTGTGGCATCTAACTAAGAAAAAAAAACTTAGTTTGAGTGTATACTCAAGAGTAACTGCAACCTTTAAAACAGAAGAAAATACTAGCTCATGCACATTGTGTGCACTATCAGACTTTTAGTGATTAATTTAAAATCTAAAGTAGCATTTAATGTGGCACCATCAAAAATGATTAATGGATATGTGAGCCACCTAAAGTATGTCCTTTATAACATTGTAAGTTACTGCTAAAAGAAGTAAACGGTGATATTGGTTTTTAAACACAATATAAGCAAATAATGTCAGTGGTCTTAGATAGTAATTTGTCTCCAGCTTTTCAATTTCAGTTTTTAAGTAGCATGGTCTCTGTTTATGCTATGGTGTTAAGGGAGAAGGGGGACTTGGCTAAAGGAATGATTTTAAAACTTTTATTGCTCTTTACAGAACCACCCTCTTTAACTACTCCCTTGCTCCAAACAACTTGATTATATATATAAATAAGGAATGTTTTTGCTGCTCTTCATTATAATCATCTAGGATCACTTGCTTGTTTGCTTCAATAACGGATATTCCATTTTAAGTCAACTGTGGACTACCTACTATTTTCTACTTGATTATTTTGTAGCACATGTTTTACAGTTCGATTTTTATTAAGTGAACTAAGTGCATAACATAATTCAGGAAGTGAACATCACACCCTCCACACTGCAAAGTTTCTTCTTGGTTTGTATTGGACCCAGTATACGTTGCTTACTGTTTTTTTTTTTCTGAGACTTCGAAGAATACCATGGATTTCTCTTTTTACTATAACATTAACAGTGACCAACACATGATCGCAGTGGGAAGCTACAACAGCTTTAAGTGTTGTAAATCACTTTCTCTTTCTCTCTCTCTCTCTCTGTGTCACACACACACACACACACACACACACACACACACACACACACACACACACACACACACACACACACACACACACACACACACACAGATCTTTTTCAGTTGATCGACACCCAACATTGTCAAAACCCACATATTCAAAGCCACATGATCAACAATATAGTTTGTCAATAAACGTAAACAAGACAAACAACACCCAGCAAACAAAACAATGTTTTTGCAGGGGGGCATGCCCCCTGCACTCCCACACCCCTTGGTAATTATATATACCAACTCCAAAATCACACTACATCGGGGAAAAGGGTACATTCCCCAATTCCCACTGTACCTCAATCTCAGTCAAAACGTTCGACAAACTGCATTGTTGATCATCTATTATTGACCATGTGGGTTTTCACATTATTGTTTGTTAATCAGTTCACTAGGACCCAAGCACACATGCATACATACAAAAGAAAGAAATATGACATAGTGAAGTATTTAACAGCTTTTAACTATTCAGTCTTTAGAGGAGCACCTCACTTCTGCCCACTGCCTGTGTTTGTATCTTTCAAAGCTGAAAAACACTTCCATATTGTTCACTTTTTTATGTCTATTAGTATACTAGAATAGCTAAAGCTTTGTATACTACAAAGAATTATGACTGGGTATCTTGATTTGAGTTGGGACAATGATGGAGAACCAGGGAAATCTCAGTGATAAGTTTGCAGGTCAATGTCTCTAACAGCACATAGATCTGCTAGGCAAACAGCAGGGAAGGGAAACTATTGCAACCTACTTTGTTTTCAATCATACTCAAGGGAGTATATGCCAAAGTAGAAAGAGGGCACTCTGGAAGTATAAGATAATATAATAAACCTCACTTAGAAACCATGTAGCAGGTTGAACTTTGTGGTCAGTTTAAGAGTGTCATGACCATTCATTCTGAGTCAGTAGCTAAAGCTTTATTTCCAAAAGCTAAGTTGTGTAGCATAACTCATACAAATGAATCCCTACAGATGTCCTTGTTTGGACTATAAGCTATAATTTACAGTAAAAGTGTACCTGAATGATCATGTCTGATTAATGCTTTGTATTGCAGTGCATAAATTATACCTCACTGTGCATTGTATCAATGATATGTATGCACAAAGTTTAATTCCACTGATTAAATGTCTTAAACTACTTGTAATTGTCTGCTCTCATTAAACTGAGAGGGATTTCTTATCAACAGTGAGGTGTAAAACTAAACCAAAGTGCTAGGCATGCAATTTACCTATCTACATTAAAAAACAGTCCTAGTAGTTACTTCAGATATATTGTACTCCCTGAATAAATCATAGGAAAATTACAGCCCAAGTTTGGAAACTAAAATATTCACATACTTTACAGCTAGAGAACTCAAGGGCACTGTGATGACACACGGATGGACAAGTAATCAAAAAGCCTCAATCCTCACCACTGGCAACAATGGGGGATGACTCTGGGAGAATGCCATGTACACACACAGTATTTCCAGATGCAGCTCTCAGCATCAAGTTCAGTTTCCCTTAAGAGCACACAGAGACCACAGCCAGTCCATGGCTGGTTTCTCTCTCTCTTCCTCCAGATCCTGAATAAGACTCCCCACTGGCACAGCTATAGAGTTGAGTCCTTAGCCAGGTTCCAAGCCAAGTCCTCCGACACTCTGTCTGTCTAACCAGTGCTTCGTGTCCCTGACAAAGTAGTTGAAACACACACTCTTGGAGATTTGTTTTACACATGCACACACCTGGGAGAAGCTGGCACAGGCTTGCTAGCTATGTCCCCTTCTGCCCAGACTATAAGGTAGTTATCACTGCCACCAGAAACCCTTTTCAGCTACTTTAAGGCCCTTAACAAAGGGTGTCCAATCTTACTGTGTAATATTAATATTAATACGAATGGTAGTTTGATGAAGAGCAAGGCTATTATGAGTGGCCTACACAGTGTCCCCAAATAAATATGTAAGCACTCTCAAAACTTAAATATCTATACACAGATCAGCCACAATGAAAGCTTTAAATATATTTACTACTGTAAATAATAAAAGAATAAGACAATACTAAATATATATTTACAGTGACATCAGAGTTCAAAACCACAGGAAATATTTAAAATAACACTGCAGGATAGTCTCCAATAAGTAAAGAAAAATCTAAACTAAGCTTTACTATATTCATGACTGTATCTAAGAGAGTTATACTGTTCCCTAGAAACTTACTTCATTGGAGCAAGGCAGATGTTGTGGTGAATGGTTCTTGTCAGGTCCAAGACAAAATACAGAATGCCCTGTCTCTGCAGAATGACATAATTTCTTGTCATCTGGCTCTAGTTCCCAGATGAAACCCCACTGCTAGAAGCTAGTAGTATTTAGCATCTACTTGTAAAAATACATAGACCTCATATCTTTGGCAGATGCTGGAAGTCCTAAACAATTACATTCCTCCACATTTCAAGACTAGTAATTATTTCACTCTTAAGACAATACAGAAAGCTCCCTAGTACAGACATTGTATCTCATGTTGCACTGGAAACTGAAAGATACCATCTTTTATTGCATAGCCATGAAGTAATTTAATTTCAGCTATTTTTCTGAAGTTAACCTCCCGTATTCCAGTTTCCAGTGTTAAAATATATACATTTAAACAGTTATAATAGTGCATGTAAATTTCTGTTCTATTCCAGTAGGGCACACTGTGGTTACATTTCAAACAGCACTTACAGTTCTAATACATTTGTAACATAAACATCTTATATAAGTCATGTTGATATTCACAAATGACATATCATTATTTATAAAATTCCAGATAGTTGTGCTGGCATTATCCCCTTTTGTCACAAGCACATATAAAACTCAATAGTTCTGTTCAGACAGAAGCAGAATTGTTATCATAATTTCAATTCCCATTATACCTCAATCTCAGTCAAAATGTTCGACAAACTACATTGTTGATCATCTGTTCTTGACCATGTGGGTTTTGGCTATATCATTCATCATACTGTTATTATATCATATTGAAATGTAGGCCATCGTCAATATGATTACTCAAATTTGTGTGTGTGTTGGGGGCAGGATGTACACTACAGCATGATTAGCAGTATGGAAATTCTTTGTTTCGTATCTTGCACAGCTAGCTAAAGAGCAGTTAACTTGCTTCAAATAGATAATTTCAGGTTAACCTCCCTTTATCAGCAGACTGTATTTTTAATTAAACTCTGTAGCAGTATGCATTAAATCAATAATTAACCCTTTTAGTTTAACAGGTCATCTTTAGGTAAAATCTTTGTATTACTCACATAGTGTTTTACCCTGCATTACTCCATCCTTGATGGAATGTAGTTGGAACACATATAGGAACCACCTTGCACTCTCTCTATTGCTATGAAAGTTATGTGCAAACTGAATCAGCGGAGAAGACTTATTTGAAAATTCATTAAAAATAACACTATTTTACACATAATTTGCACACTCTAAGGAGCTAAAGAGCAACTAAGCTTATTTGCAGTCCTTTTTGGTACACTTTCATCTCCGTGGTTCTCTGGTGACTATCAAACCTCCCCTATCCTGTCAGTTAACCTATTCCCTTAAGCAGGATGCAAAAGTCTCACAGCTTAGTTATACATCCAAAGAGCAAGTATTTGATGACAGGGTTGGTGTTATCATCTTTCCTGGGGAACAGGAAGATTTAGATTGGTCCTACCAATTCTCTTTGCACATGTCCACAGCATCACAAGTGATGATATAGTGGATATATCTGGAAGCATATCTCCTCTAGCAAGAGACATCCCTTGTGCAACCCCCTTGAGAGCAAGCAGGTGAATATGGGGATGAACAGTCTCCACCAGGGATTTAATTGTAGAGTTGCCACTCTGGACATGCAGCTCTCATCCCTCTCCCTACAATGAGTTGAGGAGTTTCTGCATAATTGTTCCTTTCTTGCCTTGGTTAGCTCCTTCACTGCTCATCAGCTAATCATTTGAGGACATCTGGGTCATAGTCGGGGCTTCATCCCTCTCTGCCTATAAACTTAAAATTACTTGCAGTCTTTGACAAATTGTAATTAACATTACTGAAAATATGTATGAAATAACTATTTATAAGACAATTAAGCAATTCATGTCTTAATGTATTTCCCATATCAACAGACATATACAGATGTCATTGTAAACATGATAAGTTTTGTCTTGTTTCTTTATCACAAAGTCTACTCTTCAATTTTTCCCTTGGAACTAGACAAACTTTCAACTTAAGCACTCAAACCATTCACTTCTCATCCCGGAACTTGCTCAAAACTCATAGCAAGCACTAATAAACCTTAGCACTAGACCCCCCTATACTGTAGAGAAGGACAAGGCTCTCTATTCAACCTTACCTGCCAATCAGTAAAACAGTTCACTGTACCTACCCAGGCATGTCCAAAGGGCAGTTTCAGGTGTACTCTCTGGTCCAACTGGTGAATCTGGGCATTTTGAGGCAATGTTACAATTGCCTCATGTACACAGGCAACCCTCTCCTCCTTCCACCAAACACTAATACATGCGAGAGATGCAATTATACAGCCAAACTGGAGGCTAAGCTCTCTCAACCCAAGACTGGACCAGGCAGTCAAGAGGAGAAGGGAATTACTTGCATCACACCACCAGTCTCACATAAACCTATGAAACCAGCATTGGCAAAAAACACAAATAAATACATGAAAACGTACTCAGAGGCTCTAAATAAAAATCTGCAAAAGCAACAGAGACCTACAAAGCAGACATCCAAGCAACCTCCACCCCCCCAACACAAACCATGAAAGACATATTTCACAAAACCAGTGTGCCACACAATCACAGTCCTTCAGGCAAAATAACATACCCAGCACACTAGTAACAGGTGACTCTATAGTCAGGCACACTTACATCCCGCTCACTAGGCTGAACAAGGAGAAGGTTACTGTTAGCTGCCTGTCAGGTGCCAGGATCCGCCACATAACACAAGCACTCAGGTCACTCCAGAACAAGTACAAATATGACTCTGCCACTGTCCATGTTGGTGTGAATAATCTGAGCCATACCTCCCTGGACTACATGAAAAGAGACATGGAGGAGCTCTCTGATCACATAGCCCAGGCCGGTATGACCTTGACCCTGAGTAGCATCCTGCCCTCACCAAGAATGATACCACAGTATAGAGAAAAAATGATCAATTTCAACAATTGGCTAAGCTTCTGGTGTCATTCAAAGGGGATCCAGTGTCTGTCTGCCTGGGATGACATGCTCGACAAGCCACGCTGCTTCGCTAGAGACGGCTTGCACCTGTCACCCTTAGGCTTTCGAATACTGGCCAAGGCTCTTGCCACCCCCATAGTGCCTTTTTTACGCAAGGCTCAAAAGACAAACCCACCGCCGTAAATAGCACAAGTAACAAAAGACTGAGGGTAATGCTACTCAATGCCAGAAGTCTAAACCTCAAAATGCATGCACTTGAGGCACTCCTCAGTATGGAGAAAATCGATATATGTGCAGTAACAAAAACCTGGTTTAAGGCTCCAGAGAGCACCCCAGCACTACCAGGCTACAACTCATACCATACATTTTGGCCACAAAACCCGGACCGAAATACAAAAGGTGGGGGAGTATCCATATTCATCAAGGATACCCACACCTCCAGCTAGTGGCACAGCACGATGCTTCAGAGATCATCCACATGCAACTACCAATGGGCAAAACTGATTTTCAAATTATAGCTTGCTACAGAGCACCCGCCATGTCCCAGGACCACCACTCCACATTCCTGGAAACACTGGGAAACATAAGGGTCCTACCAAACACCCTGATATTGGGTGATTTCAATTACCCAAACATTAACTGGGAGAACTACTCAAGTACAAACTCCCTTGCTCAACAATTCCTAGAATTTATAAACTCAAACACCCTGGATCAACTGGTTAACACCCCCACCAGAGGTGACAACATATTGGACCTGGTCATGGGCGACCGGTGTTCCACACCGGAGGTCAGCCCCTCGCTGGTTAGAGCTGACCATAAACTAATCACTCTGGATATCCATATTCTGCCACCACCCCTGGACAAAGAAACCACTGTGAAAAACTTTTCAAAAGCAAACTTCATGTTACTTAAGACCGATGTGGGAAGTTTTAAAACCCCTATGCTAAAGGATAACGCTGTCCAAGTTGCAAAATCCTTTACTAATGCACTCTACAGGCACCTACAAAAATGCATGGATCATGCTATCCCAAACAAAACAAAGACTCACTCCTCCAAGAAAAGGAAACCAGTCTGGTGGAACCCTGCCATAAACAAGCTATACAACAGAAGGAGGAAACTAGTACAGAAAAGAGTAAAATCACAAGAAGGGAAGACATCCCTGATCAGTATCAGCAAGAAACTACATTCCCTCATAAAATAATCTGAGGCTGGCTTCGAAAGAAAAATTGCCATGGACTCCAAAGATAACTGCAAGGCATTCTTTAGCTATGTCAAGAATCTAAGTGGCAATTCTCAGATCTGCTCAGAGGTAGTGCAGAATGGCACAAAATACACTGAACCGACCGATATAGCCAACATCCTGGCAGACAAGGTCAGTGCAAACTTCACCCCCCTCTCACCTCCAAAAGGGCCCATAACTATACCAGAAGAATGTAGTGCATTTGAAATCACAGACACTCAAGTTAAAACAGCCCTCTTCAAAGCCAAAAACACAGCATCAATGGGACCGGACGGTGTCCCAGGCTGCATCCTACATGAGCTCAGAGATGAACTAACCCCTCACCTAAACACACTGTTTAAACTCAGCCTCTCCACAGGCTACGTGCTCACAGAGTGGTGCACAGCAACAGTTATTCCACTCCACAAAAGTGGAGCCACAACGGACCCTGGGAACTGTCGCCCTATAAGCCTGACTAGCTTTGTCTGCAAAGCTATGGAGCACATCATCATGGATCTCATTAACAGAGACATTGGAAACCTCCAAACACTGGACCCTACCCAGTTCAGCTTTGTTAAGGGCAGATCATGCCTCCAAAACCTGGTAGACTTCTTTGACACAGTTACCAAGGCTATAGACGATGGAAAGGTGGTCCACACAGTCTACCTAGCTCTTGCAAAGGCCTTCAACACCATTCCCCACTCAGGTATTATAAACAAGTTCACCAGCCTGAACATAAACTCCTACATCACGAGATGGGTTGCCAACTGGCTCACGGACAGAACCCACATGGTAAGAGTTGCGGGAGCTAGATCTGACTCTAAACCGGTTACAACTGGCATTCCCCAGGGCTCAGTCCTAGGACCCCTCCTGTTCGGCATATACTTCTCAGAGGTACAGGCAAGCACAGGAAGACTATGGCTGACCAAGTTCGTAGACGACTGCAAACTAGGGGCTATAATTGACTCTCAGGCTGACACAGACATCCTCCAAAAGGGTCTCACTGAGACAGATACCTGGTGTCAAAACCATGGCCTCAAGCTAAATGCCAAAAAGTGCATAGTCATTCCCTTTGGAAAAAACAAAGTACCCACAAACTACCACATAGGTGGTAGCCCCCTAAATACGGAAGACATAATAAGGGATCTGGGGAACCAAGTAGATAGTAACCTCTCCTTTGATAATCACATTGCCAAAGTGGTTAAAAAATCCTTCTATGTGGCCCACCTAATCACAAAAGGGTTTGCATCCAGATCAAAATAGGTCATTGGGCCCCTCTACGCATCACTCATCAGACCCATCTTAAAGTACAATGCCTCATTTGGGATGTACCTTACAAGACACCTGCAGCAACTGGAAAGACCACAGAAGTACCTCACCAAGAGGATCACTGGCCTCAAGCAGATGCCCTATGCAGCTCGACTGAAAAAACTCCAGGTGTACTCTGTTGCATACCGCCTACTCAGAGGTGATCTCTGCCTGTCATATAAGGCCATGTTCAACCTAGAATTGATGGACATGCTCTACCTAAAGAAAGCCATATCCCCTCGAGCCACATGCTCCAGGGATCTAAACCTCACCACAACAATAAATAGGATGTGCTAGAGGGATAGATTCCTGTCCCAGAGACTTCCCATGCTCTGGAACAAGATTCCAAGCTACATAAGGCAGAGCTCCTCGCTAACCCTTCTCAAGAGAAACCTTGATGAGTGGATGAGAAACAGAAAGTTTATCCCAGGGATCACTTCAATGGCTCTGCTGGACTGATACTCAGGGAACTAATCTAAGGGGCGGCGAAAGCCGACATTCTGGCTAGGCTTATAAATGTCTTATGGCAGATAGCCTAGTACCTACCTATGAACCTATAAGTCAGTTTTTTTCTGAATATGAGACTGCACCTTAATAGGTCCAGGACACCTTAGTCCCTATCTTTATCTTTACTGCTACTGCACACATGCATATAACCAACTGTCAAGCATCAAAGCAAGCTATTTTGTATTACTGATGACCATCTGCCATATCAATATCCTGTTATATAGTTACCTTACCAATGGCAATAGTAAAATCAATCTACTCTCTAGACAGTGTCTCCATGTACTAAAAAACATAATATAAAAGTAGAATATTTTTACATTTAACAACATAACATCCCTTTTATAGGCATGACAGATCCCATTACATGAAATATTAAAGGGCAAGCATTTTTAACTGCACATGTGATTACTGATTATGCAACAGCATGCGACTGGCTACTGCTTAACAAATATAACTGTACAACTTTGTGGGCATGAAATGCAGCAGTTACATCCCATACTTGAAAAGGGTTTAGCTAAATGAAAATTAAATGACAGGGCTGGAACATGAAATTCTATTTACGTGTGCTTTCACTGATAATATGGTTGACTGTCAGTTGATGTTCATTATATCAATCACTGCTGGAGTAGCTTTAGCTCTGTGGGTTATCTCCTGCCAAGGATATAACAAATGGGCAGCTTCCAAAGCTTCAGGGCACCCAAACCACCACTCGGCTCAAGCTGAGCTACTAAAAAGACAGGTTTGGTGCCAAAGCCCTCAGTGATTTCCTACTCCTGGTGTATGCTCCTCTGCAGACTCTCAAGGATCAACGGCTATCTTGTGTTGTTCCTTTGTTGGCTAAATAAGTTCCTTTTGGGGAAACCTTCCACTTTATAGAATTTGTTTTTTTTTTTTGTACTTTTCCATTTAAGAAAGTTATTTTAAGCTAGGAGTGTATGTTTTAAAGGACTGTCCCGAGTCTTAGCTATACTTTTAAATGGGAGTGCATTTTTTTCCCTGTCAGTTTAAAGGTTGTTTAAAATAATTGAAAGGATTTTTTTCTGTAGAGAAACTGGATTTATTTTATTTTTGGGGGCTGACAAAGTGTTTTATATTGCTTTTTACTGTATTCTTGTGGTAATAAGTGCCTTTCAAAGACTTTTGCTGCTTGTTTTCCATGGGAAAGCGCCACTATTTTGGGCTTGACCATAGAACAAACTACTGGTCCCATTGTTAGTCCTTCATCCAGCCACAAAAACAAAAAGTTAAGAAAATGGCCTTTGCCACCACAGCAGGCTAGCAATTTGCCTGAACCCCAGATGGGTGACTCTGCTGTGGCCATAGCTTGTTCCACAGGCCACTCATCTTATACCCAGAATTCCTCTGGTATAGCACCTACAGCCACTATGAACCATGGGTTAGCCAGGCCCTCTGTGGCCGTTGGGGTCCCCTCAGTGGGTAAGGAAGACACACTCTTATCACTTGTGTGAAAGGGAACAGGCAAGGCTTCCATGTTTAGTCAGAATGTTGTGCCTATTTCTGGGGAAGCTGTTGCTGCCATTAATAACACTATTGGTTCCATTTTTCATGACAGCCCCCCCCCCCCCACCAGAAAACTAAACATGTATCTACTACTTATAATTTGTTAGACATGAGTAGTTTACTGGGTCTAGCTCAGGGTTTAATTCAGGCTATTAATCCTTCTTTTAAGGTGGTTACTGGTAAAAGAGGACACCTCTTTTCCTGAAAAGATTCAAGATTCTGAATCTGCACAATAAGATGAAGCGAAAGATACAGAGTTTTTCCTCAGATTTCTGATTCAGAGTCAGAAGAGAGCTCAGTTGCTGATTCTCCCTATGGAGGTTTCTCTTTCTGTCAGGCTGTTTCTACAATGTGCTAGTGTTTTCGGTGGAGAACACTGAGGATTCTCAGTCCCTCAGAAAATACTATGAGCTGCTACAGAAGGAATTTTGGGAACCTTCATCAATTTTCCCAGTTCTGTCAGCTCTGGAGGATGTGTGTGTTACTATCTGAAGTTTTTCTGATAGTTAGCCTGCTGCTCCTGAAAAGGCAGATAGAATGTATAAAGTTCCTCAATCGTATACATTTTTTATACACTCTTCCCAAACCTGACCCAGCAACTATAGCTTTAAATAGTCCTGCTGCCACTAAACATTTGGTTAATTACAGTCCAACTCTTTATAACAAGGATGGAAAGATTATTGGTAAGTATGGGTAAAAAGTGTATGCTTCTGCATCTTAGATGTTCAGAATTTTGAATTGTCAAGCTGATATGTTTAAGTTTATTTTGAGTAATTGTAAAAGTACGAGTAATGTTTTTTTCTGCAGTTTTCTTTTAGGAAAAATCTGATTTAAATAATTTAGTTTCTTACATTGCACAAGTTATTATTCATTGTTTACAGTGTGTGTATGACTCATTTGTTGCTTCTTCCAGGACTATGACCACTGGTACTGTTTTAAGGAGGTTTTATGGAGGTTTAAGGAGGTTTCCCTGGCTGCGTTCTTAGAAAATGAGATATTAAATTCCCCTCTAGATAGAAATCTGCATGATTCCCTTTGGCAGCAGATAGTTTCAGACAAATGGGTTCTGAAGATCATTCATCAAGGTTGCAGATGGCAGAGGAAGGAAATCCCTCCTTTAAAGGGGTTAATTTCTCATCACATACTAATGGAGGCAATAAAGCCTACTACTAGAAAATTTCATATTCGCAAATGGAAAAGGTTTACGAGTTGGTGCCAACAACATAATCAGTGCCCATTCAGGGCTAGTGTTTCACTGTTTTTGCAATATTTGTATGAATGACTATCCTATGGCCTGTCTTACTCCTCTATCAAGGTTCATTTATCAACTATCTCAGAGTGTCTGCCCATGGAGCTTCCTGTTTCAATATATTCTCACGTCAAAGTAATTCTGAAAGGGGTTTTGTATAAGAGGGCTCCAAAAACCTAAAGTAATTTTCCAAAAAAAGACAACCCCCAGAACTACTCTGCCCTAAAACCTGTGCAAAAGGAAAACCAATACTATCACCTGGAATGACATCCCTATAAAAAAAAATCCCATAGTCTAGGCATGAGCACTGGTAAATAGGGCCACTGTCTATTAAGTGCAATTATGAGCTGCATATTCTGTCCAAGATCTACAGTCCCATCCCATGCTGATCTGAATCCAGTAGAGCCTTCTTAACTAAGCTCTCTAACCCAAAAAAGATCCCTGACGGTGATTTATTCCTTCAGTGGTTTAAACTGCAACATAAGAGGAATAACTCCAGTTCTGGAACTACCCAAACAAGTTTAGGGAGGGATCTGGATTGCCAGTATTCTGACATATTGGCAACTTTAACATGACTCAGAAAACCTGGGAGACCTGTTCTCCCCCTTTCTTTCCACTAATATACAGCTTTTTGTGTGAGACACGAGATGGTCTCAATTACCACATAAAAAAGCCAGCCATCCTTTGCAACTTGCTTGGGAAAACAGATTTTCTAACCTAGGGCTAATGCCTAAAATAAATTAACTATTTGGGTAAACTAAACAATTTAGTTGATGTTACCTTTGCTAAAAAAGGGAAGGAAGCTGACATAGGAGAGGAAACGTGTCATATTCTTTTCATTCAACTTCTCCATATCATAAGCCAGTTGAATGCACACATATCTCAAAGACACAGAGAGTGGTGTAGGACCAGTCTCAAATGACTGACATTTTCTCCAAGGCTGCCTAATTCAAGGGAAACCACATAGATTTAATGGAGTTGATGTGAAGACTTGAAACTGAAGCAAAATGATAAAAGAATTGCAGCAGCTCAGGAAGAACCTCCCTAGACTTTACCAACCACAGGACACCATCATCCATAGACCAAGTAGGTGAAACACGTTCTGTCTACGTGACCCACATCCAACAACGCTTACAGTTTTGTTGCACATAACTGGCAAAAATCTCAGTTTGCAACACAAAAAGCATTGCTGAAAGAGAACACCTGTTACATCTTCCTAAAAAGACTAACTGGAAAAGAAACTATACTGTTAATAATAACTTGAGCTTTAATTCTGTAGTCTTACTGAAATCCAACTGTAAGCTATGCTGTTTCACTCCTTTCTTTAGACCCATTTTACTTAGTCTACAGAATAAACAGTGCTGAATTAAGAATGTCAATGGCTTTAAGCTGAAGCTTATGATATGCCTATATGTGAACACATCCACAGCTGATATGAGCAAATCGTTCATGTGTACACACACACACACACACACACACACACACACGCACGCACATATAATTTTATGTTTAATCTATTTTCCTGTACAGGACAAGGAAAATATACCTATTTGTTTTTGAAATGAATCTAGACATTTGTAGTAAGGGTGCTAACTTCATAAACAAGAGTCTATAATATTTTATGAACATGGTGAAGACAGTATTCAGATTTTGACTTTACAAGCATTGCTCTGCTGTTTATAATTTCACAGCATTCTTGCTATGTCTTCTTCACAACAGATTTGCATATTTTACTTTGTCTTCTATGCCCATCTATTTATTAATAGTCTCACAGTCCATGCAGTTATTTAAAGGACCTAATTTGCAGTTCCATTTTTATAACTCATACACTCATATAATATAGCTACAATATACAACAAACGCTGGATGGATATTAAAAAGAAACAACTTGTAGTCAAGTATATCCCGATTTATTGCAAAACACTCTGGCATCTCGGCTTGTACCAAGCCTTCAAGGAGTAAATTCACAATATTACTAACTCCTGCGTGGGGTGTGAATTATAATTTACTTGACTTCCAGTGTTGCTGTTGTGGGCAAAGCTCAAGGGATCAAACATACAGAAAAGGAGAGAATACATTCTTGTATGACCACTGGCAAATATTAACTCTTATGCTATGCAAAAAAAAAAGATTTATTAAATTATTTTTTGAGTGATAATGTTTATCTTAGTGATATTAATGAGCATTGGGTATATATGCATCTTTCATGGAGGAGATTTTTTTCTTTCTAGAGCTTTAAGTAGTTTATTCAGGTTCGTTTTTAATGGGAATCAGTCATGTATTATCTATTGAACTTAGTTTAGTACGTTATTCTTGATAAATGCTGAGTTTTTTTCTTCTGAGTTTTATAGCTATATTCAAGTTTATTACAGATATTTGGATGACATTTTTATTATATGGAATGGTGAAATCAGTCGCCTTTTAAAATTTACTGATTTTTCATTATGAATTTCTGAAGATGAGCTATCTTGATGTGATGCTTACTAAGGAATTTCAAAATAGTTGCTTTACATCTACTGTGCTCCGTAAATAAACCTTTTTAAACTCCTACCTTAATTTTGATATCTGCCCACCCACCCATTGTTAAAGGGCAAATGGTTCAGTCAGCTGGATTAATTAATGATGACAAAGCTTTAACTGATGAGTTAGATTTCCTAACTGATATGTTTGTGTCTAGGGTATGCCCCCATGACTTGTTATGCAATGTTAATACTCAGATCTGCAAGCAAGGTCTACAAAATTTTGTCTGATTTTGGGGGGGGGGTAATTCTACATGTTTTCTTAAATCTAAACTTGACAAGATTTCAAACAACAGAACTCCTATGGTTATTCCTATTGATAAGGATGCAACAGTTATAACTAAGTTTTGGTTTTATGTTATATAGCTATATGGAACTTTTATACCGGCTGTTTAATACAGACGGGATCTACTCAGTTGGACCTACCTCATCACCTAGCAAAGAAATAAGAAACTTATACACCTTATGGATTCTGTGCACATAACTATGAATGCATTAACATTTGGCTCATTATACAATATACTACCTTTATGTACTTTATGGAGTGCTATTATTTATTTATTTACTGAACACTAATAAGTTTGTTAGGCCTTAACATTGCACTATGGTATATTATTCTTTTTTTACTAGAATTTCTTCTGAATTCATACTGTTTTATCTATTGCTATAACCAAGCACATTGTAAGTAATTCTGTTTGAATGGCTTTTAGTGGCATAACTAATTGATGCACTGGTAATAATCATCTGCTGTGATTTTCCCCTGGGGGTGCTATAATGCCATGTTCTTCAGGTGCTTGCTGTCCTAATGTAATCATTACCTACATAATGCCTGTTAGTCATTCTATACTTTTATGTCACCTTAATGTACTGATCTTACTCCATCTTTTAAAGTGACTGTATAAAGTGAGTGAGTATCTCTAGTCAGACCCAACAGTAAAGGACCTGCTTTGGAGACATGTAAGTAATTAACAATAAGCCAAGTACATCTGTAGATGCATGTTCCCATAAAGAAAGCATCACATGCACAGAACATTTCTTCTACCATTACTCTGTGCAAGCATCTTTAGAGAAATATTGCCTTCTTAATGGCTTTTAATTATTCACATTTTCCCTCAAGTAACTCAAACAATATTCGGAGAGAGCTTCTAAATTTATAGCACAAATGACAGCACCAGTGATGAATGTTAAATCCTGAGAAAGGATTAAAAGAAATGCTACAGTCCAGAACACAAAGGGTGGTATTCATAGTTTGGCAGTTCGTAGCTACATAGCTGCTGTTAGCGGGACTGCTGCTACACCTATATGCACGTTAAGCACAGATTATTAGTGCTGAATAAGGAGAAGTGAAAACATTTGGAAAAACATGTCTACTGAAGACAAAAATATAAAGAGCCTAAAGTAAAGCATTAAACATATAACTTAGTATGTATTTGGAAATTACAGATGGGCACGACTATGCACAATCGTGCTTAAAACACTTAAGGCAAGTGGTGGGCTGTGCAGCTGTGTTATAAATATTTAAAAAAATAAAGGGGATTAATATGTTTTCTATGGGGGTATCCTTATGTAAATACTTGATGGTTTCATTAAAGGATAGATCGGGGGAAATAGGAAAGACTGAAAAAGGGGAGACACAATAAAGAGGTGAACACAGAAGGAAAATATCACAAGAAGGTTTTGTTGGAGGAGGTGGGAAAGGATGAATACACAGTTTTTAGCAGAGGATAGACCCCCCCCATATTTTTTCACATTGTTTTATAAAATAGGGTACCGTGGGTGGTAAATGAGCAAGAGAGTGTAGGTGAGAGGATAAGGGAGAAGGGCAGAGAAGTGCCAGCAGAAGCCCCAGCCCACAGAGCCTCAAACATGTTCACCGTTAGGTGGTGGGGCAGTGGAGAACACTGATGTTGGGGGTAGGGACCTGTGGTGATGCAGTGGTCAGCACCAGCCAGGACAGTGTGTCTTCAACAAGCTGAAGTGAGGCTTCAACTGGCTGAATCTGTCTGTCAACTAGCTCTTCTAGCACATCGTCGAGCAAGTCACAGAGTTCTGTTGAGGCTTGCCAGGTTGCCATGTGCTGGGATGCCTGCAAGGACTGGTGCCACTGCCCTGACCCTGTAAGGATGTCTCCAGAGAGGAAGAGGGTGAGCTCTCCCTAACCTGGGAAGTATTTGCCTGGATCACTCCAAGGGATTTTGAATCTGTAAAAAAAATGTACATAAATGGGAGAGAAAAAAAAATAATAAAGGATAAAGGAATGGATAATTAAAAATTACAAAAACAGGGAAAATGGGGGGGGGGGCAAAACAGAAAAAATACAACATAAATTTGCACATAATTTTACACAGTATTCAATTTTTTTTTACTTATAAGCATTTGTATTTTGTAAATTCTTATTGAATTAAAACAGGACATATGGGAAGTGCTTATGCAGACTTTTGTTTTAAAGTGTATGGGCAATGCTTAAGCAGACTTTGGAATGACATTTCTATGGGAAGTGCTTATGCCTACTTGGCAAGCCAGTGTTGATATCTCGTAATGCTGGAGTTTGCATGTTACAGTCTACTACACAAATATTAAACTCATATTTCTGTCTGATCTACATCTGTTTGCAATATTGCATTGAAAACAGCTTATAAATACTTAACTCATAAAATCAGCTAAAGACAGAATACTGCACTTATATACAGACATACATATCTATCACTTGTGCTTGCAGAAATGAACTGAATGTTTGCTAGTGCTTTAGTTACTGTTCTGTATTAATTATATTTCTTTAAATACAGTAATAGAATGAGTTAGAGACAGAAATACTGTACTTGTATACTGACAGTATCTCTCACTCTTGCTGGCAGTAATGTGCTGGGTGTACTCTAGTGCTTTAGTTATAATTCTGTATGAATTATTATTTCCCCAAATATTCACATTAATAAATCATTAAACATACAATGAAATTTACTACTTTATTAAGGCTTACCATCGGACCCAACTAGCCACTTCATGTGCCTCTCCTGCTGTACAAAAGTGCGTGCTTGATAGCTGACTTCATTAACAATTCTAAGCATAGAGTGATATGATTTTAAAATGTATGCAGAAGTAATAGAGAGGTAATAATATTGGTAACATCTCACTAAGGAATGTGCTGGACATCCTGCTGGCACTGCAAGCAACCCACCCCCACCTCTAAATAGGGTGTGGTGCCTGACTGACTTCAGCCATCTTATTCATGCAGTTATAATTGTGAAAGAAATTACTTTCATATACATATCCACACATGCCAAGAGTACATCCAGGAACTGCTGATGTATTTCCAAGGCAAAAGCCTGTAAGATCCCCAGTAGTAACCCTGATCTGTCTCCAGAAGGTCCATGTGGCAAGTATACTGAGAGCTATACATACCTTAGTGTCCACAGGGATAGGAAGTCCATGCATTCCTCCAATACACCTATGGGGAGCATACATACCTACCAAGACCCTTATAATGTCCTTATTCACTCAAAATCTGTCAAGTACTTCTTCATTATCAAACTTATAGCAAGTTATCCTCTGTCTATATATCTGCTTTCTTGGCTGACAAGTGCTGCTGGGCATTAGAGGTGTTGGATAGCAAGGCAATCGGCAAATGACAGTATTTTCATGGATTGAAAGCAGACATGGTTGCCAAGAATCTGCTTTATATAATGTATCTGAGGATGGCTTGGGCAAGTGGGAAAGTTTCACTATGAATCACAAACGAGCGAGAGAATTCTTCATTAGCATAGGTTGGGTTACATCATTACACATTTACATTTCATTACGAGTTAATTTGTTTATGCTCATTAGAGGTCATAGTGCATGAGTGTAAGTGGCCTGTCGCACTTAGCTGTGCTCATTTGCTGACAGCGCAATTAAATATAACACATTCTTGTAATGGCTATGAATACCATTCAAGATATGCATCCATACCAAACAATTAAATATATAATATTATATTTATTTTTATTTATTTTATTTATCCTTTGTTGACTGGGTTAGTCCCACTAGGCTACTAGCCTCTTTTCAGGAGAGACTCAAGGTGCATTTATACTACACTGGCAAATTTGGCTAGGGCATCAGGGAACTACCCTTACCCTTTTTGATAGGTGCCATGGGATCTTTTACATCCACTTGAGCTACCACCAGCTCAAGCAGATGGGGCCTCAGTTTTAACATTTCCAAATGATAGCAAACGTAGTAGTACAGCATCCCCTTATGCTGTACTGCAGTGTCAGCAATCGATCCACCTGGTGTGGGAATAGAACCTACAGCCTTCTGCACCAATGCCAAGTGTACT